>NC_061513.1:345663725-345693570 GCF_022539505.1 Lolium rigidum | reverse complement strand
CGTCTCTGACAAGTACTCTTTACTCGTACACGTGGTATGTGGTCTCTTATGAACTTATTCATATGCTTGCAAGACATTAGACGACATTCCACCGAGAGGGCCCGAGTATATCTATCTGTCATCGGGATGGACAAATCCCATCTGTTGATCCATATGCCTCAAATCATACTTTCCGGATACTTAATCCCACCTTTATAACCACCCATTTACGCGAGTGGCGTTTGGTGTAATCAAAGTACCTTTCCGGTATAAGTGATTTACATGATCTCATGGTCATAAGGACTAGGTAACTATGTATCGAAAGGTTATAGCAAATAACTTAATGACGTGATCTTATGCTACGCTTAATTGGGTGTGTCCATTACATCATTCATATAATGATATAACCTTGTTATTAATAACATCCAATGTTCATGATTATGAAACTAATCATCTATTAATCAACATGCTAGTTAAGAGGCATACTAGGGACTCTTTGTTGTTTACATATCACACATGTATCAATGTTTCGGTTAATACAATTATAGCATGGTATATAAACATTTATCATAAACATAAAGATATATAATAACCACTTTTATTATTGCCTCTTGGGCATATCTCGAACACAAGGGCCTCCGCCTCAGCCTCCAGTTCACCCCGCCTACAGTGGGTGACACTCTTCCTAGGTTCCGTGGTCTGACCTTGAGCTCAGTATTCAGAGGGCCAATATCGCTCGCGACTCTCCTACAGTTGCTGATAGTGATGAAGAGTATGTCTCCGAGTCGGACTCCGACTGATCTCCATGGGGCGAGTAGCATCGCGCTTTTCCCCTTTTTGGCGTCTCGATGCCAAAGGGGGAGAAGTGTTCTATTTAGGCCTTCTCTACGGGATTTGCATGGGTAGGGCACAAGCATATGCGTTTACCACCATTCCTTTATCGCTTGTGTCCTCTTTTATGTCATTTGTTTGAACTATTTGACTTGGTTTGTTCGTTCAAAACTATGTTATATGTGTGGTTGTGAGACATTGTGTTAAGGATTTCGGAATTCTATATGTTGAGACCAAGGCTTATGATATGGTGTGTTATTTTAAATATTCGGTATTATATAGCTCCATATGGGTATGATCTTTATAACGTTATCTTAACTATATATAGATATTTGTCAATGTCTCTTGTTGGAGCACATGTTGGATATCTTCTGTGTTGAGGCACCTCGCACCTATATGTTGTGCATTTGTATTCAAATGCAAATTACTTGTATGCACATATGTAGGGGGAGTGCCTCTATCTTTTGCCAACATGTTGGTTCATTCTAGTGCTTTTATTGCAAATCCGGATATTGTCATCAAACACCAAAAATGGGGAGATTGATCGAACATCTCTCGGTTTATGTTTTGAATGTTTGATGTCAATATATGTGATACTCTAATGTTTGATGAGATGGTGCAGAGAATATATATATATACATATATGTGTGAATGATTGTTTTAGTATGGAAAAACAAGACAAAAGGAAGCAGGAAAACTTTCACTAGGCCGGATTTTTCGAGCCGGATATTTGCAAAATATCCGGCCCCTGAAATTTGGCTAAGGACTTTCGACCATGTCGCGTAGTAACATTCTGGAACAGGGCCGGACTTTTGCTCGGATTTTTCCAGGAGCCGGATTTTCCGGGGGGCCCGGATTATCCGGCCCTCACTTACACTGGATTATCCGGCCCTGGAATTCCCCCAACGGCTGGATTTTGGAGGGGGGTATTTATACCCCACTTCTTCCTCCTCCCCAAGCTGCTCATTTCATTGCCAAGTTCATCACCATTAGAGCCACCTCAAGAAACACAAGAATCACAAGATCTCCTTCTCCACCCAACCAAAGCTCTTGATCTTTGGAGATTCGAAGGAGAAGACCCCGATCTACATCTTCACCGAAGCGATTTGCATTTCCCCCTCATATGCTTGAGGGCCCCTTTGCTAGTGTTCCTCTTTTGAGAAACCCTAGTTGTTTGTAGTTGATATTGTTCTTGTTGTTGTTGTTGTTACAGATATGGGAGCCTCCAATCTGGTTGTGGATGTGTGGCCCAAGAACCTTGTAAAGGCCCGATTTCCGCCTCGAGGAAATCCCTTAGTGGAAGTGGGCTAGGTCTTTGTGGAGGTGTGATACGTCTCAAACGTATCTATAATTTTTTATGTTCCATGCTACTTTTATGATGATACTCACATGTTTTATACACATTATATGTCATATTATGCATTTTCCGGAACTAACCTATTGACGAGATGCCGAAGTGCCAGTTCCTGTTTTCTGCTGTTTTTGGTTTCAGAAATCCTAGTAAGGAAATATTCTCGGAATCGGACGAAATCAACGCCCAGCATCTTAGAATTCCACGAAGCTTCCAGAACACCGGAGGGGGGCCAAAGGAGAGCCATAGGCCCACCACACAAGGTGGCGGCACGGCCCAAGGGGGGGCCCGCCCCCTAGTGTCTGGTGTCCCTAGGTCCCCTCCGACTCCGCCTCTTCGCCTATAAAAAGCTCCCTGACCTAAATCTTCGATACGGAAAAGCCACGGTACGAGAAACCTTCCAGTGCCGCCGCCATCGCGAAGCCAAGATCTGGGGGACAGAAGTCTCTGTTTCGGCACGCCGCCGGGACGGGGAAGTGCCCTCGGAAGGCATCTCCATCGACACCACCGCCATCTTCATCACCGCTGCTGTCTCCCATGAGGAGGGAGTAGTTCTCCCTCGAGGCTAAGGGCTGTACCGGTAGCTATGTGGTTAATCTCTCTGTGGGGACCCCGGACTAGCTGTCCGAAATACCCTGTTATGTATACAGTTCACGTTCCCATGATCAGTGTGCCGTGAACACATAACCGAACTGATATCAAATTACATCATCCTTTACAAAACGGAATAATAGAATTACAATAAGGTCACATGCATGACCCATCTTTACAAGATAGCCTCGAATGGCCTAATCTAATCATCAGAGTAGCAGAATCACTTCAGCAGCGTAGAGCCCAAGTCATCTGCCTTAACCCTACATGCAACTGACTGGGAAGACGTTCCTAACTCGCATAGACGTCGTCAACTCCTTCTTCATCTGTCGAAGTCCTCCGAGTCTGGCCAAGTAAATAGCCGGGGACAAAGCCGTGAGTACATTTGAATTGTACTCGCAAACCATCAAGAAGATGATAACAATTCTAACTAAAGAAGACAAGAGAAGAAGAATAGTTTCTCTGGTGGATATAGCATGTGAAAGAGAATAAGTTTCTCTTGTGGATATAGCACGTGAAAGAGAATAAGTTTCTCTTGTGGATATAGCATCCCACATCACAGTTGAAGGGGACACTAAGAGGGTGACAAGACATTTCTATGACATCTCTATATCTTTGTTAAAGAAGATACTTCAAAAGATATCCTATGACATCTATATATCTTTGTTGAAGAAGATACTTCAAAAGATTTCCACAACATAAAACACTAGGATGGGGTAACCCAATTTATTTGTCCTTCCCGACCATCTCCATATGGTCGACACAACCTTTCCCGTACCCTTCCGGTACTTCAAAACAAGATCTTTCCTTTCATTTGCCAAACCATTTTGTAAACCAAAACTCATCAGGCTAAGCAACAGCCATTCCAACCGTCCATGACCGCGGACACGGCTATTCGAATAGATTTGACTCTGCAGAGTTTGCATACTTTCCCCACAAGATCCGCGAGTTCATCATGTGGGCATCATCCCCGCATATCAACTATGCCATGACAAAAACTCGGACATAGCCTTTCGCCTATTCGTCTTAGCACGGGATCCTACCCTATGGAGTATGTACCTCCCCGGCACCGTGGCAGCTCACCTCACTTTGAGCGTGGCTCCACCGCCAAGCCAGGAGACCCATAGTGTCTTCCGGACGGGTCAGCCCCGAAGGCCTCCCGTTATACTATTGTCTCCACCAACGACA
The DNA here is from genome assembly GCF_022539505.1 of Lolium rigidum. Lineage (NCBI taxonomy): Eukaryota > Viridiplantae > Streptophyta > Magnoliopsida > Poales > Poaceae > Lolium > Lolium rigidum. The sequence continues at coordinate 345,689,630 of NC_061513.1, read as the reverse complement.
ATCCGGATTCAGGGGTAACCTTACCCTTATATAGTTGTGCGGTGTCCCATGTTAAGAATAAAAAAACTACGAGCTAAGCCCCGTCCCACTCCAGGGTAATGTGGTTGCGCGGGTTAATTGTCACGGGTGAATACTTAGGCGCCAAAGTTTTCGAAAACAAGATTTTCTTTTCAACCATCTTTGCCAAGATCCTTTCCTTTCATAAACACACGCTTGGGTAAGTCCAACTCACCCAAGGTTTTCAAAAATTCTTTTCAACAAGGTATTTTTCCAAGGGGGTTCCCAACCTATAGTTTTATGAAGGAACTAAGAGTCACAATGACATGATGCTAGCCATCATACCACTAAGGGGATGATAATTGAGGTGTTAAGGGGATCATACATACTTAGGATAAGCATGTATAGGGACAACATAAGTTGGAAGATTCAACAAGGTTCAAGATGTTAATCATCATACCGCTAAGAAGATGATAGTAGAGATGGTCAAGGGGACATACATGCTCGGGGTATGCATGCATAAGATCAACAAGGGGTTCAACATACTCGAGAGTAAGTATGCGGAACATCAACAAGGGGTTCAAGAAGGGTGCCAAGAGGTCGACACACACAAGATAAGTGGGCATACCCCTCACACTTAGAGGGTACACCAAGATCATGATAATGACCACCATTTCCCTAAAGGGGATGGTAGGTGAGGTGTCAAAGAGAATCCAACATGCTCATGGTGAGCACGCTCCATCAACATAAGTAGATACCACACAAAATATATCGAGAGACAAGAATAACAACAAAGTAACCACAAAATGTGATTCAACATTCAGAGATCAAGAGATGGCTTGCCTTGGTTAGCTTATTTGTCCCTGGACTTCTTCAAATACTTCCTAGTCCTCTTCTCCGTCAACTCCGAAAGTGTTCGAATCTAGCGTCGCAAACAGAAAGAGCAAACAACACACAATCACCTCACCATTTTAAAACATAAGAAAAACCAATTAAACAAGTTTAATTTGTAGGGGGTTTTGTTTTGGAAAGTCAAACATTTCGGTTGGTAAACAAAATTGGTGGAAACAAAAAGGGTTTGACTAAAAAAGAAAATTGGGCTCATATTCTATGTATAACACAAAATCATTAGCTAACACAAGATTTAGTTAAACAGAGGGTGAACACAATTTTATTTGAAAGCTACTACTATACCAGACTAACAAAATTGGTTTCATTGAAAAATGTTAAACTTAGAATTTTAAACCCAGATTTGAAACTAAACTACACATAGGGCATAATTCAAATACCATAAATCGTAGAAAAATCGTAAAAATATGAGGCCAGTGGCATTGGAAAGGTAATGAAATTTGTGATCCAACGCAATTGGTTTCATCGGATTTGAGTGAGTAAAACTCGAGTTATTTTGATTTGAACATCTCTGGTTTTTTAGCAATTTTACAGGAATTCAAAAAACTGAAAAGGGCGGGAGAAAACTGGGCTGTGCAGATTTGAAGTAGTGGGCCGGCCCAGGACGGTTCCGGGTGGAGGGATGGAAATAAAAGAAAATAAAAAGAAAGGGGAGAGAGAGGGCCCGAGGCGGGGCCCATCTGCATGGGCCGACGTGGCCGACCCATGCATGCACGCTCGGGGCGTCGTCTCCCTCCGCAATACAGCGATGCGGGCGTCTGGGAGAAAAACGGAGGCGGCCTGGGGACTTACCGGCGGCGAGCAGCGGACGGCGGCGAGGGCTGGGCGGGCAGCGACGGGTCGGGGCGGACGAAAGCGCGGCCCAGCAGCTCTCCCTTTGCCTGCAGCAGCTTTCCCCGACGGCCTCGTCCTCGCAGACGTCCACGGCCATGGTGACGGCGGCGAGCTCCGGCAGACCTGGGCGGCGAAAAAGGTTGGGTGAGGTCCAGGAGGCGAGGGCGAACGAGGCGGGGCAGAGAGAAAGGGAGAAGGGCGCCGGGGGTGGGCGCGTTCTCCTTCCGCCACCTCGCGGTGACCGCGTGCGTGGCGTGCCTGCCGGCGAGAAGCAGTAGGGCAGGGCGGCTCAGCATCCTCGGCGGGTGTATGGGAGGTGGGAGAGGTGGTGTGGAGAGGAGTGAGCAGAGAGGTGGCTTTTATAGCCGGACGGGGGAGCGGGGGTGGTGGCTTTGGCCAACCGGAGGGCGAGCTCGCGGTGGAAGTGGCCAATGGAGGGGCGAGGGATGACGTTGGGGAGGTGGGGGCGCGGTGACGTCATGCTGTAGACGTTAGCAGGCGCGCGGGAAAGGAGGGGGTCGAGCGGGAGCTTCCAGAGAGGCTGGTTCACGTGTTTTAGGGTTTGGGGCAGCTCGGGCCAAGTCCTCATGGGCTTGGGCTCGGTTTAGGAGAGATGGGGAGGGAGTCCAGGGTGGTTTGAGAGGGTTGGGGTCGGGCCTAGGAGGTGTAGGGGGTTAGGGTGGTGTACGGGCACCATGGCCCGGCCATGTGGAAGAAGGAAAAAGTGAGGGAAGGGAAAGAGAGAGGGGGTGGTGTTCTTCTAGGGTTTGCAAGAGAGAGGGGAGGAAAAGAGAGGGGAAATAATGAGATAGAGAGGGTGCCATGCAATGGGGTGCATGATCAAAAGACAAAGTTTAGAAGAGAGAGGTCAAAGCAAAAGAATTGGAGAAAAAGGAAAAAGAGGGGTGGTGTGGTGGTGATGATGCCATCCCACCATATGGTGTCCAAACTAGTGAGAAAAAGAGAGGGGTACATGGTGTTTGAGTGCCATACATGCAAGGCATGGCCGGCTCACCTTTGGTGCATTTCTTCATGAGCCACAGGATTGACTAAGGTGGAAAAAATTGATTAGCTAGGTAATGGTGTGGATGATGGCAAGGTCTAAGATTGAGTTTGGTGAAGATCGGAATTTCTATGCCCAAGGTCAAATTTGAATGAAAATTTATTAGATGAAGTTTTTGAAAGTAGGAGGATGATATTTTGAGTTCAAAGTGTGCTCTACTTGCATAACAATGCATAGTAGGTTTTTTTTTCTCAAAGCTATTTGGTAATGAAAAGGGGCAAGAAATGGTGTATCTATATGCACCATGCATTCTCTTAAAAGGAATAGATTAAATATTTTAATAGAAAGTATTTTTTTTTGGGTTGAAGGAAATGAGATGATACAAGACACCGTCCACATTTCCTATTTTTAAAGTTTGAAAAGCTATGATAAAACTAGGATTGGTTTTGTAGTGAAAATTTGAGAATAATCTTAAATAGGATTTTTGGCAAGTAAAATATTTTGGGAGAAGTTATCTCAAGGGTAGAGGGTGGCTACATAATGTACCCATCATTCCACTCTTGGTTTTGTGAAGAGTAAAGAAAAAGAAGAGGTGAAACAGGATGAAGTGATCTAGTGCTGAATTAGTGGATAGGGTGCAAGATCAAGTGAAAATAATAATTGTGGGGGTAGATGGGGACATGCAAGACGTGGAAGTTGTAGAGGGTGTTGCATAGATGAGATCCATGCATTGAGGTCACCAATAACAGTTGTGGGTGCTTAAGAAACAACTGCCAAAGTTGGAACATTTTAAGCCTGCCAAAACATCTTATTGACTTGGCTTTAAAATCATCTAGGATAAGTGTGTATAAGAGAGATTTGGTTTAAGGCAAGGACATGGTTGGGAAGTGCTCATGATAAGGTAGGTCTAGGACCAAGTGCATTGCTTTAGATGGAAAGGGGTAGCTTAATCCAAGGGTTCCAAAATGGAACCTTAAACAGATTTTGGGACTTAGCCAAATTTATGGTGCCTTAGGGTTTTTGACTAGGGTAAGAGAGAATGATGTATTAAGGGGTAGATGATCCCAAGGCTTTAATCAAGGATGGGTTGAGCTAGAGTATACCACAAAGATGAATTTTAATTAGGCACACCCATGATGCCATAAGAAGAAAGGTTTGATGTAGTGAAAAGGAAAACAACTTTTCCTAAGCCACATAGGTGTTGTTCTTTGAGGTAGCTCTAGACAAAACTCAGCAAGCAAATCAAAACAATTCATCTACCAATAGATCAAAGCAATTCATTAAAACAAACAGATCAAGGCAATCCATCCAATTAGTCTTTAGAAAAAGTTTTTGTTCCCCCTGATTTTTGCACTAAGGACAACTAAACAAGGTTGCAAAAGTTGGGGTGTTACACTCTCTTCCATGTACTTCAATACAATGATCTCATGAACTGCCTTACATGATTGAGATTCATATGATGAGCTTTGTATCACTATTAATCTATGTGCTACTCTAGTGATGTTATTAAAGTACTCTATTCCTCCTCCATGATGTAATGGTGACAGTGTGTGCATCATGTAGTACTTGGCATAGTTTATGATTGTAATCTCTTGTAGATTATGGAGTTAACTATTACTATGATAGTATTGATGTGATCTATTCCTCCTTTCATAGCCTGAAGGTGACAGTGTGCATGCTATGTTAGTACTCGGTATAATTGCAATGGTCTATCATGCACTCTAAGGTTATTTAAATATGAACATCGAATGTTGTGGAGCTTGTTAACTCCGGCATTGAGGTGCTCTTGTAGCCCTACACAATTAATGGTGTTTGTCATCCAACAAGAGAGTGTAGAGTGGTTTTATTATGTGATCAATGTTGAGAGTGTCCACTAGTAAAAGTATGATCCCTAGGCCTTGTTTCCAAATACTGCAATCATCGCTTATTTACTGTTTTACTGCATCTTTACTTCCTGCAATATTACTACCATCAACTGCACGCCAGCAAGCTATTTTCTGGCGCCGTTACTACTGCTCATATTCATTCATACCACTTGTATTTCACTATCTCTTCGCCGAACTAGTGCACCTATACATCTGACAAGTGTATTAGGTGTGTTGGGGACACAAGAGACTTCTTGTATCGTGATTGCAGGATTGCTTGAGAGGGATATCTTTGTCCTCTACCTCCCTGAGTTCGATAAACATTGGGTGATCCACTTAAGGGAAAACTTGCTGCTGTTCTACAAACCTCTGCTCTTGGAGGCCCAACACTGTCTACAGGAAAAGGAGTGTGCGTAGACATCACGGTGCTCACAGGAGACCTGAGTGAAGCCTTCGTGGCGTTGGTCTGGCTTTCGTAGCGACCACACTCCTCCAAACGTAGAATTACCTTCTTGCAAAGGAAGAGAACTACGGGAATCAACTCCGTGTCTCCGCGTGCTCCACTCTCGGTTACCTCTATCCGTTTATCTCTCCTATATATTACGTAGTTATATCTTGCTTAGTTGTTCACCTTGTCATATAGGTAAATTCACATAGTTGAATTGAAAAAGAACTAAAAATTGGTTAGCACCTATTCACCCCCCTCTAGGTGCGACATACGATCCTTTCAACTACCACCAGCAACGAATCAGAATGTTGCTGCAAATAACTGGAGTTTACAAATTGAATTTACATGTAAGTTGACTATTATGACTCTACCATGTTTTTTTTTTCATTCATGCAAGTCGTTTTTCAATGAAATTTACGAATGAAACTATAAATGAATTTTATAGTGACCAGGAAGGAGGATTTGAAGATGAAGCATGTAAAGCCGACATTTTGGAAGGTATTTAAAGTACCGGAAACTTAATTCGGCTCCCGGATGCATATGCTACCTCTACCTAAAAAATATATTTCGAAATGTCAAAAAAATTAATAAGAAATTCTGCATGTACATCTCCACAACATATGTGCATTCGTCAAGTTTCATGAAAAACAAATATTTTTATAGATGTTGATTTATTTTGTGAAAAGTCATACTTTTAGCACCGAATTTTGTCTTTTTCACACACGCCACAAGACAAATCGAGTTTTCTTGAAACGATTTCGTGAGCGCATAGCACATGAAGATGCAAGTACGTATTTTTTGTTTCAATTTTTTTTGACATTTCAAAACGTGCCAAAGTTGCATTTTAAAATAAAGGGAGTATTGTCAAAATACATTGATGCCTAGCTACTTACATTCTTTCATGCAGTTAATGAGAAACTTGATGCTAATCCCACTGTCTGCAGTACCGATATGTGCATTCCCACTGTTTGCAGTACTACCAACTTAAATTCTTTCACGCATACTGCTAATTTACATTGATGCCTACCTACTCATCTACTACTGGTACACACGGCCAATTTACATTGTTGCCTATATATCTTTTTTACTTCTTATAGCAAAATAAGCACTACTTCATACTTCAATTCTGTTCTACAGATCAAAGCAGTGCAGATAGCACTTCTCTACAGCAAGCTGCATCCTATTGATTTTTTCCTTGACAAACAAGATAGGCTCTTGCATGAAAGGAGCTTCCATTGTAGCCTTGAGAATCTTGACAACCAACTTTGCGAATAAAAGTGCTTGACCAACCTTAACAGTAAACTGCCATTGCCAATGCAACTGTGGCAAACCCAAAATGACGAATCCAACCCACAACCATGAAGGATTTGATATGAAGCTTAAGAACATGGAAAACACATATATGGACCAATTAAGGATCCAAGTATGTGAATGCTTCACCCTTTCTTCTTCACATCTAGACACCAACTGCATAATTAGTGGAGATGCAAACAAGTACCAAACTGCAGACAGTAGTGTTGCACAAAATAACACCAAGGCTGCATACATAGGATTGTTCTTCAGAGAGGAAAAGGGTGTAGACAGACAGATAGAGCAAATTCCTTCCAAAAACTGAACTGACACCTCTAGATCCAAATGAGATTTGACTGTAAGCTGAATGCTATCAGTTCCAGTAGCCAAATATATTTCAGAAGCAACATGTACCGAAATATCATCACCGTGAGCATGCACTGCAACTTGTTCAACTCGAGGAACAAAAACTTCCCCTCCATCTTCATCGGAACCAACAACTTCTCCTCCATCTTCATCAGAAGCTGTAGCTTCTCCCCCATCTTCTTCAGAATCAATAGCTTCTCCATCTTCTGCAGGAACAGTAGCTTCTTGTTCTTCTACTATTTGAGTAGTGACATGTAGTGTAGCTTCCATACCTCTTCTCCAGAGTATTGGTTATCTACGAAAGTAGGGTTCGGGAGAAGAAGCATTGCTTATATGCACGTTTTGTGTTGCCTACTTAAGGAAGGTGAGTTGTAAACTGCATGTAGTAGTAGATGCTGATGTGACTGAAGATAGCTACATTTCTGTCATGCACTAATGTACCATAGTAGTAGTTTATCTTGTAAACTACACGGTTATTAATAGTCCGACGGAATGGTTGCACTGTAAATATTTTATAGGCACAAAAAAAGAGAAATGTGGAAGAGAACCCACTGACCTAAAAGTGTTCTGGAAGGATTTCGATCCAAACTGAAAATTAAATTTACATTTCAACTAGCTTGGACAACCATGTGGTTTTAGGACAAGGGCTTTAACGAATTTCATTGGTTCTTTGGTCAAAGAAAAATAAATTGCCTTAGCTGCTAGCCACTAGGGTAAGGGTCAATTTTGTTTTGAAAAAACTAAGCTATGGAACAGAGTAAAGGTAGTTTCTTTTTGAACTGTTTTAGTTGTCCAAATTTTCTAACTTGTCTATAATTTTGAATTGTACTAACTTTATTGTAGTATTTTTCGATATTGAGGACACATAAAGTTGTGGGTCCTAAAATTTGAAGTAAAATCTGGAAAGGATTTTAAATGTTGGTTGAAGAAAAAACTCTACATGGCTGCTTTGTCTACTAGAAATAGTTGTATATTTTTTTAAACAGAAAGCCCTTGGCCCGGCTTTATATATAAATCCCTCATGGCAACCAACAAGTAGCGATACAACACACCCAAAACACGTCTTGTCTGATGCCTTAGCTGATGATTTTTCTGCGAAAAATAGTAAGTGCATCTGAATAGCTAGATCTCACTGAATAACCAGAATTTACTATATAACCCGATTCAAATAAATTTCTTATCTGCATCAAACAGTTAATGAGAAACTTGATGCTAATCATGCACTTCTTGGTGATGATGTAAAACATAATGACATGTATTTCACACTGTACCACAAAGCCAAAAAAAATGGACTTGGCCTGGTAGTTGGTGGAAGAGGATCTCGGTAACGGGCTCAAGCTCTAGCTAAACTTCAAGAGAGTATAAAAGGAACAAATAATTTAGGAATATGTGTGAGACTCTGAAGGCAAGGAGTGTAAAGATGGAGCAACGATACAATCAGCTGATTTTTATTCTATATCAATCAAGCCAAAAGGAGCAACCAAGGCAACAAAAATCAATATGAACAAGAGGTGGAAGATAAATTCAAGAAAGATGTTCCTAAAAGCCCACAGCCAAATCCTACCAAAGAGGTTGAAGGTTCTCAAGCCGGTATAGTAAAACTATTTTTTTGTTGTTCACCACATATCAGCTTTGTCCACTAAATGATACTCCGTATTACCTCTCTCTGTCAAGAATGTCTGATGAGATCCATCGATCGGTAAATTTCTCCAGAATCTTGTCGCCTTGACAATATGGACACACTCGTTAGCCATCTTCGTTTCTGGTGAGCCACTGGATATAGCTGTGGAGCAAAGCCAGTGATCGATCGAGAGATCCTGATGTATGCATGCATGTACTGTCTCAATCAGATTTATTTAACCAGGAGTATCATGAATGAATCTTGACATTTGCGAAAGAATCTTGGTATATACCACGGAGTACCTGAGACCGTAGATGTATGGTTCTTTCTACTCGGGGCACAGGGTAACAGGTCAAACAGCAAATCTCTCGGAAGTCTCGATCAAATACTTATTCCTGGGATCGATTCACATGCCGAGTAGATATGATCTTGATGGATCTTTGGAATAATGTAGACCGATGAGTATATATTTCCATTCGATTAACACGGCAGCAGTCGTCTTCGTCCATATATACTAGCTCTCGTACAGTAGAACGGATCAGATATGCCAGGATCTTCAAGCAAAAGCTGAGCTAACCCATCCACATCAGCCAAGACCCAAGAGTCAAGTCTTGTGATATCTGAAGAAGATCATACTATGTTTCGACGAAGCATGTCACGTGGGCGTGCGGATCGGCAAGAACCTGTACCAGTACCTGCATTGTAGCCACTCTCCTCGTCCCTATCCTTGTGAATCTACCTCTGTTGTCTAGCTACTTTTTCTCGGTCGCCAGCAGGTGAAAGAATATCCCCACAAGATATCCATCGTGACTTGTCTAGCCATAACTAACAACTAGATGCATTGTAAGTTGAATTGACGGGTCCCGCGCCCTACGCATTGTCTAAATATGCATGGCCACGGCGACTGCTTCAGTCAATTCAATTGTTTCCTGGGGGATTCGGTCAGGATCATAGGAGATCTGCAGTAGATCACGCAGAATCTCTCTGCATTTGATGATCCGTCGCCATCTTCCGCGATGCGATGGGATGCGTTTCTTTTCTTTGTGGAATGATCTGAATAGTACAGTGCAGGTACATCAGGATTCTACATGCAAGAAACCTACGCGAAAGCTAGGTGGGAAGCAGACTTGGAGCGGTGATGCACTTGATGTCGACACCATAGCGTAGAAAGGTAATCGTCCAAGTAAAATACGTAGCAAAATTCCATGCATCAAGGACTTCTACGGGCATGAAACACCCCCAACGGTAGTAGCGGAAATTCAATTCGGCATAGTGCATATGCCTCCCTCACTTTAAAAATATATTTCTAACTGTCCAAAAGTTTCAACAAAAAATTTCCCATGTATATCCAGGGGCGGGCCCACTTCAAGTCAAGGGTATTCAGTTGAATACCCAAATAATTTGAAAAATATACGTATATATATGTTCTAAAGAATATATAAAAAGCAAAACGGTCCTACTATAACATGAGTGTTAAGTAGCGCAAGTGGTTCTGTTGAACTATCTATTCAATGGGTCTTGAGTTCAACCCCCATGTATTCATTTTGTTGTTCATTGTTTTGCAAAATAACTCCAGGGCATGTATTTTTGTTATAGTAAGATCGTATAGTATTTGTTCTACTCTTACGTTTTCATGTTAACTCCAATTGTTAGAAATTGTAAGAATTTACACATTCGATACACTTATTTTGGTAAATTTATATGTTTCTCAAGCACAAAATATCCTTCATTGTGAGTGTTTCGCAACAAAATATGAGATATGTGTGATCATTACCCCATATACTTAAATCATTTTATAAACTTTGTTTCATATAATAATTACTTTTTTATAATTTTGAATACCTATAATCAAAATTCTGGGCCCGCCCCTGTGTATATCTCGATAATCTTGTGCGTTCGTATAGTTTCGCAAAAAGCGATATTTTTTCTAGTTAATATAAAAAGACAAAACATGTCTCACAAAAAGCCTTATTTTTAGCATCAAATATTGTCTTTTTATACATAGCCTAAACGATAACTAGATTTTTCATGGAAAGATTTTGCGCGCACGTAGCATGTGAAGATGTACGCGTGAAATTTTTGTTTAATTTTTTTAATATTTTAAAATATATGAAAGATGTATTTCAAACTAAAGGGAACATGTACACCCAAGAGCCAAACCATCACTCCAAGTAGTAGTTATTTCTTTGTGCTGAAATTGAAAGCTCTCTGCACTCTTGAGTTGAAAGTTCTAGAGCATGATATAAAAACTTTGATTTTTGTGAAGAAACATTGTATAAAATTAAGTAGAAACTATTAATTTCTTTCTGTAGTTTTGGGGAATTTTCCTTCAAATTTTGGTTGGAGTCTGAAATTAAGTTGAAACCCAACAATTTACAGTTCAGACTTGAGTTTCTCCTACTGAGATCGAGTTATACACATCAGGTTTTCAATTTCTTTAAAAATTAGGGCGGGCTGGGCACCAGAATTTCTCCCAAGTCTGTTGTAACAACTAACATGAAACCAAAAAGGACAACTCCTTTTTGTCTGTAAAACAACAATCACTTCTCTAAAACCTTTAAAAATAAGAACAAAGCTAGGTTGGCAGCTAGCATTAGCATTACCAGCAACAGGGATAAAAAAGCATGTGAAAACAATGAAAGCCATAATCATTACTTCCAGGCCACCAAAGTACCTGAACCATAGAAAATATGTAAATCGAAGCTTTAGGATTTTGAACAGCACAAATCACATTTTCAGTCTCCTATTCACATGATTCTAGCCATGCCGCTGCTCAAAGATTTCATGTGCTACCCTCGCCAGCCTGCTAGCAGGTCCCAGCTGTAGCAGCTTTCGAAGACCCTTTTTCTGTAATTCTTCCTAGGTTTTTAGGAAGTGAGAAATAATAAAAACAACATTAGTAGGATCCTTAGGTCTCAAACCTTTAAAATAAGATTTATTTATAGTTTTCCAAAGAGACCATCACAAGGCAACATCTCCAATCATTACAAGGAAAAACACTGTTAATATAGTTCATAACATGACATTGGCATTGCAATATGATTTAGGCAACACCTACTGCATCCACAAATACTGAGCTAATGGAAAATTGAAAAACAAATGTTCTTGCGATTTCAAACCATCACAAAACTCATAGAGCTCATGCCCTTTCCAACCTTTCTTCTTAAGATTTTATTTTGGGTTTTAAAAATGTTTATATTTGTGTGGGGTTCAAATATGTGTATTCTTCATTTTAATTTTCCTTAGATAGAAAGGACCACTCGCCTCGTACAATTTCGTAGTGGCCGCCTGAGCAGTGAGAAACACTAGACTACTCAACCCTAAAATACCATGTACCACATCTCCGAATGGTATAACCATCGCGACCATGGGTGGGGATCCCTTTGCCTATAGGGCATTACTGGTGATGGTGGGTGGAGTTTTTGGCGGCACTTCTTCTTGCAGCACTGGCCAACTTAATCAAGAATGTGGTAGTACGCACCAAAGTTACATGGTGATGAAGCCCAACCAAGCTAAGTGTGAAATTGTTCTTCATGAAAGCATGACAATGCTGGTTTGGCCAGATCATGTGAGTGGTGGTGCGGTCATCATCGGTTCTAGTGAGTGACAATTCCTCATCAGAGAGGTGTATGATGATGATACCCGGGACGATCCTACCTAGTATGTGCATCGTTATATATCAACCATTTTCCATTGCCTCAACCCCAAAATTCTTCCCAAAAATTGCATTAATTTTATGTCAACTTTTCCTTAAGTCAACAGTGGTACCACGAGTCGGCATAATGTCGCATATCCAACAAAACGTCTTTTGCGAAGTGAACAGGTTCAAGAAAGCAAGACACATCCATACACATTCAGTTCAGAATAGAGAAGAAGAGGCATCCACCTTGATCTAGCCTGATTTCTTATCTAAGCCGAAGATCTACTTCATTTTTCTGCCTATCTACACCGCCATAGGGAAGAGCTCTCTGGTACTTTTTTTGGGTGGAAATTTCTTTTTTTTTCTTGGAAAAAATTTATGCGGCGCGAACATATGCGCATGACGGAATTCATGAGTTCACATGTATAAATTTCTGTGAGGCCGGCTAACTTTTATTTAACTTTTCTTGAAAAAATTAAGCCTGGACGTCTAGATAAAAACGACCGCTCACCATCGCCCTGAGGGTCACAAATTTCTCACGTTCCCCAGATATGAGGGTCTTTTTTTTTATAGATCTGTGCAATCTGTCACGTCGAGATCTTTTAGGCGGATCCAGCGCTGGTCAGCAATGACTACGCAAGTACTTGTCAGTTTCGCATGAGCAGTTGGTAGCTTTGTTTGAAGTGCGTCAACTCGCGTACGTCTACCATGTCTACTGTGTGGTCAGGAATCAGGAACCTTTCATGCATGGATTCAGATGGTGCAGGAGATGGAGCGAATTACCTTTGATGGAATCGAAGTAAGTATTTCGATATGCATGTAGCTAGCTAGTACTTGTTAATTTTGGCAAATCAGCTCCTTTATAGTGCAATTTTTTTAATAAGCAACGCTTTATTACTTAAGAAGTACTCCCTCCGTTCCTTTTTAATTGACTCGAATTTAGTACAAATTTGTACTAAATCCGAGTCAATTAAAAAAGAACGGAGGGAGTATTAAACATTACATCCAGTCTTTGCACAAAGAAGATGCACATAACCATATAAAACCAAATGTATCCAAAAAAGAAAATAAAAAAGGACGCAACACAATTTAAACTAATTAGGAGTACATTTATGTCTTATGACATGCCCCATTCACGACTGCATGACCTACTAATTAGTAATTACACAATTTAACTAAACAGTAACAGTCTACAACGTGCATGCCTTAATTTAACATCGTTTCCCTTGCCATGATATATATGTGTACGATGATTGATACGTATCTATCGATGCTCCGGCCGGGACCATGCATGCACGCAGGACATATCATGATGACATGCATGAGAATCCCTCGGCGTCTAGCTATACGTCGGCATCGATCAATCGATCAAGCCAGTGGGGATGTGAAAATTCTCTGTCCACGGGACAAGATCGCCTTGGGATCATACTTGCGCTTCCTCTCCACGAACCTGGCCCACTTGTTTGGTCCGAAGTGCTTCTTCTCCCAGCCGGACCGACCGGCGTAGTACGGTAGGTACTGCACACACGCCATCCCGGCATCCTCGCAGAATCGCATGATCTCCTCGTTCTGCTCCTCCAGGAGCCTCTCCAGCTGGCCGCCGTCCGACGACGCCGGCACCGACGACCGCAGGATCCCCACCGTGTAGAACACCTCCTCCTCCTCCGGGAACACCACCGATGCCTCGCCGTCCCACCTGTTACGGTTCATGGGGTAGATGAGGACGGGGCCCGAGGCGCCGGTGGTACCTCGGCGGAGGATGCCGTGGAAGACGCCAGCGGCGAAGTCGAGGACGTGAGAGCGCGGGAGGAAGAGGTTGAGCCAGGGATGCGGCACTTCCCACAAACCGGTGGCGCGGAGCTTGAGCTCACCGTCGCGCACTCGGTCCAGGAACCCCACGTACGACACGTCCTGCACGAACCCGAAGCCCCGCTCATACCGCAACTCCCGCAGCAGCACATCCAGCTTCTGCGCACAATTAACAAATTACTATAAAAAAATTGCCAAAAAAAGAAATTACTTAGCAAAGATACATGCGTGTCACGTCAAATTTTGTAGGCATGGATGCAAGAGTGTAAAGTTGACACATATATGCATATTTTTACGTTTACTAGCTGAAAATATGTACGGCTACACGAATCGTCATGACCTTTTGGAGCTATATCTTCTTACAAGAGATGACAAAGAAGGTAGGACCAGAGACAAAGAGCTTGGGATCATGTGATGTTTTCCCCCAAAGACAGTGCAGACTATCAAAAGGTGATCGAGCAAGTTACTTCTTGGACAAGTGGAGGGTACAGTATGACATGTGTGCGTGGAACTAGTACAGCATATGTAAAGCCAGTCAGGAATATCGGAGTGCATGCATGCATCCATGCACGGTCGCTGTCCCACCATTAGATCGTGTCCTAGGTATTAGCTGTTGATCGATGCTAGATAGAAAACATAGACACTATGTCGACATGGAAGACTTAATTTTGGAAAAAATTCACATGCTAGATTTGCAAGTACAAAAAGGATTACACATACGAAAAATAGTTCACGAAGAAACACACAAAATTGATTTATTCGCCTATATTCATATAGTACTCCCTAGTACCTAGTAGCCACTTACTCACTTAACCCATGTTCCATAATTTTTGTTGTGGAACTAGTTTAAATTAATTTAAACTTAACCATGACATGACTTATGGAAGGAAGGGAGTATTAATTTGCACATAGTTTACGATTAGTCCTTTCTGCATTTTATCTGGTATTTATATATGTGCTGCTCCACACCAATACAAACAAAAATAAGATATGTGAGAGGGAAGTTAGCCGGGGTTTCATCATAACCTTAGTTGAGAGCATTGAAGTCTTGATCGAACAAAAAAATCTAAATATATATTTATAGAATTTTATAAGTTTAGGTATAAGAAACCTAAATTTGCACACACCTGATTTATAGCTTTTGGGTCAGGTGTTTACATTCTAGTGGAGAGGTTAACGTGATTAAAGCTGGTAGCTAAAGGCAGTTATATGCGCTGGTTTACATTTCTCTCTATAACATTTACTGGGTTCATGTATTGCTCTAAAATTTTCGAAAAAATGTATTGCTCTAAATAGGAGTATTTATTAAGTCCATGAAGAGACTCCCAAAATTGATTGTACACCCTGTCCCTACTCACTTATTAGTTCGGATATACGGTTAGTTTTTTTTTTCTTGTCTTTGTCCGGCTCTTATGTGCATGTGCCACTACAGTCCAAAACTGGCAACAACAAGATATGTGAGAGGGCAAGTTGGCCGTGGTTTGGTCAAAATCTTAGTTGAGAGCATTGAACTGATGAAGTCTTGATCCAACAAATAATGTCTGGATGTAGATTTGTAGATTTTTTTTTGCATAAGTTTTGGTTTAGCAAACCTAAGTTTGCATACACATGATTTTTAGCTTTAATGAAAATGGTTTATAATTGAGTTGACTCTAATTAAAACCAGTAGCGAGTAGTTAGATGTGTTCCCTAAAAGATTTGAAACTTTATATTGTGTTATCTCATTTGAATCCTAGTGCGACAACGAATCTACAACCCTCGGATTTAAAATTGAACGGCGGATGGCAACTCTGGCATATTTTCCCTAGCCACGTGGCGAGTTGCCATTCATCCACGCAAGAAAAACGTTTCACACCTCTTGCCCTAACAACATTACTTCGGTGTCCCCCTTTGCAAATTTTGGTCTCCTCTGAACGGCCAAGATCTTTCGATACCCTTTCGTGCGCCAACTTATCCCTTCCACTTTACTGGTGGTGGAAGAAGAGAGGGGAGGGGGCACCGAAGCACACCTCTTGCCCTAAACTATTTCAAGTAGATTAATTTTTATAGCAAAGTAGTGTAGTGAATCCCTAAACCATGATTACTGCGGATATGGACGGGTTAGATTGCGACAAGAAGAGGTGCATTTTCAAGGGCAGACAAAGCTAGGCCAAGTATGTACGACTCCGATGCTGCACGGATCTGCTTGCACAGTTGGCGACTTGGCGCCATGCATCCGCGTCATAGGCGGCAAAAAGTTGCCATCCATATCTCACTTGGTGGTCCCCTATAGCTAGCAGCAGCACCGACAAAGGTCGTGGTTACCTTATCAACGTCGCGCTCGCTGCTGCCGGCTGCGCCGCCGTAGTACAGCGCTCCCTCGAGGCAGTACAGGACGCCGCCTGCCTCCTTGGCGAGCGCAGCGACGCGTGCGGCGTCGGCCTCCGAGAAGAAGGACGAGCGCCAGCTCCCGGCGAGGCCCTGATCCGCGAGCACCGACCCTTCCACGTAGTCCATGAGCCCGGACACAGCGCCGGTGCCGATCTCGACGTCGATGTCGATGAGCCGCTCCTGGTCCTTGGTGAGCGCCGCGGCGTCCGTGTACAAGAGCCGCACCCAGCGAGCCCTCGCCGGCGCCGGCACGAGCGGGATGCGCGCCCGCGTTATGACGCCGAACTGCCCCAGCCCGCCCAGCACGGCGTCGAACAGGTCGCGGTCCTTCTCCTTCGAGCACGTCACCTTCTCGCCGAGTCCTACATGAACGTGAGTGACATGCATGAAGAACGTGTACGCCATGTTCATCGTGTGCCGTCGTGCGCTCGTGCAGGTACGTACCGGTGATGACGTCGAGTTCTTGGACGTTGGATATCTGGGGGCCGTGGCGGAAGGCCTGGCCGCTGATGCCGGCGTTGGAGAGCGTGCCGCCGACGGTGAGGTGGAGGTAGTCGGTCCACGACCTTGGAGTGAGGCCGTGCGCGAGGGAGGCATTCAGCACGTCCACCCACAGCTGTTCGCCGCCGGCGTCGATGTAGCGGCCGTCGACAGACACGGAGAGGCGGGCAGCAGAGCTGCCGGCGAGGCGCCCGAGCGACGGCATATTCACTACGACGCCCCCGGCCGCGGATGCCTGGCCGCGGATCGAGTGGCCGCAGCCACGGGCGGACACCGGGAACGGGGAGGGGCGAGTGCTCGACGCGTGCAGCAGAGCGGCGATGTCGTCGAGGCACGACGGGTAGAGCACGGCCGCCGGCACGCCCACGTCCACTGACATGTTGCCGAAGTCGGCGGACGCGCGCGCGGTGGCATCTGCGTCGTCGCGGATCAACGCGCGGACGCCGAGGTCGCGGAGCTCGTCGGGGAGGGAGGAGACCGGCCTCCACGCGAGCGCATGATCACCATAAGCTGATGGATCAGCTCGTATGGTACTGAGGACACAGTTGAGAACGAAGAGAACAGCTATGATCATCTCTCTCGCTCTGTGTATGGCAACCATGTGAGTGTCTTGGTTTGAGTGATCGATCGATCAGTTTCTATGTTTCTTGGTACTCTTTTTTCAAACGGAGAATGGGGGTATAAATAGGGCTGGTATGGAACTGTCTGAACGACGACTTGGAATTTTATTTCCTGTGATCTGTAACGTAGAGAGGCCCAAAGATTCTTTGCTTTATTGCCCGTACGTACTTCGTGATCATTTCATGCACAATTACAGCTGAGTGACAAAAAGATGGAGATACGTGTATATC
This sequence comes from Lolium rigidum, assembly GCF_022539505.1. Classification (NCBI taxonomy): domain Eukaryota; kingdom Viridiplantae; phylum Streptophyta; class Magnoliopsida; order Poales; family Poaceae; genus Lolium; species Lolium rigidum. Next base: position 345,672,126 of record NC_061513.1, on the reverse strand, counting down.
ACAGAGATCTTGCAATCTGTGTCGTACGAGCAGCTACAGCTAGCAATCGGCGCCTAGGAGCATGTAGGCGGTCGGCACTGTGTACGTTCGTTTTACACGTTGTATGTTTTATTTTCTTTTGAAGAGGAATTACACAAACCACTGTGTTTCTTGCACAAACTAACCATTTTACGTGTTTTTGTGAAATATGAAATCATAGATTAACCCAACGGTAAGGCCCGTGAGTCAGTGATCATGTTGAGTTGTATGTCTAGCATGTCACCCCGGAACGTTTGGTCAGTTATTCTTAAATTCGGTGGAATTTTGGTCAAAATTTCAAATAATCTAGAAAACTGGTAATTAAAGTATTTTCAAATAACTGCTCTGGAAATTCTTTGACACATTTTGAACCAACCGCTTAACAACACCAGTCATATTCATGAGAGATTGGTCGAAAATTTGGCAAAACTTTTAAGCTATTTTAAATGACGAGCATTACTTTTTGAGATATGGACATGCAATTTGTGCCACTTAATAACTAATTTATGGGTCCCAATCATCAGAATTGTTATTAAATAGATTAATCTTTATTTGTACATATTTTCAATGTGTTACATATGAATAGTTGGTTGTTTAGAAAAAAATACGTAAAGTGAGTAGTTTATGCAAGAACGAGGATAATAGTCGGTTAATTATTTGTGTATTTGCCAGTACTCTTCTAAAATTCTTGCGCCTAAATTTGTACATGTACGCACGTGTAGCTAACAACAGACATGCATGTAACAACTACTCCCTCCGGTCGGATTTATAGGACGCGGAGGGAGGCATGCGTATGCATGTACTTAGCGGGTGGGTGCGTCAATTTTTTTAAGATAGGAGGTAGTAGTAACTATTTGTCTACCATGTACCAATGTCTGGCCAGCAAGCACTATATGCATGTTAGCGAACATAGAAGCGCCAAAACTCATTGCAACGCAAGCTAGCTGATAAGAACACCTAGGACAAAGCTCGGGCATCATGATGAACCCAAGAGAGCAACACATGCAATCAGGCATCATGCATCATGAGGTAGTGGTACCTGGTACGACATGCATGCGTGTGGTTGGATTTGTAGGTGCATGCATCACGACTTCACGACACATTGCATTAATGTGTAAACTCTACAACCAAAGACTTTCCTGGAGAATCTTACACAAATAATGGAACTGATGTGAGCCCAATCCTAATCGAAATGAATAGTGGCATTAATAGATTTGCGTGTTTTGCTGATAAGAAATACTCCGTAGGATGTTCTTCGAGTCTAGGGAAGAAGGAAGACCATGTGGTGAACTGGCTCGCCTGAGGGCTAGGTGCAGTAGCGAGCTCGCCGTCTTCTACGATGGTCCCAACCACCGCAGTTGTGGCCCTACTCCGAAGCTTGACATCGCGGCCTCCGGGGGTGGGGGGGGGGATGGACTTGGGATTTTGACCATTAGATAGGCCAGGGCCAATGGCCCATTTCGCCCTCAAAAAGGTCCCCCAATGTTCGGGGGCTACTTCGACGTCGGCCTTATTATCTCCCTTACATGTCGACATGCAATCCTGTTGCTGCTCACCGACAATAATGACGTAAAAGGGAGGCTCGCTAGCGTCAACGAACAACACCTTGCTGGCGTCAGCACTATTTTTTCTCTCAAATATGTATCAGTGGCATATGGAACATAGTCGCGGAACGAGAAAGGCTAATATCGGAGGCGTTTCTTGCCCACGCCATTGATAGATACTAGAGACGTGCCACATGCACGACGCTAACCTGTTTTTTGGCATGCCGTGGCTTATTATAAGGGAGTTTTGGATCATGAAATTTAGGCAGATTTATGAAATATTGTAGACATTAAATGGTTACGGTAAAAGAAGGGTTGTGATATGATCAATAGGCCTGCAGATGTGGGCCGGCCAAAATGGCGAGCTAGGTAGAACGTGCTGCACGCCGGCGGGCACATGTGAAGGAATTCAACGTCTCGACCGTCGCGTCAAACTAAAATCACCTTTAATTTACCCTTGGCCGCGCGCATATGTACGTACGACGCTGCGTACTTGGCCTGGACACGCTGCGCGTGCGTCCCAGCTGCACTGCCCAGATGGTTGTGTGCATCGCCACATGTACGTCGAAAGCCACTTCCTAGCAGCATCGCCGGTCGGCGCGTAAAATGTATCTAAACATACAAAATATTACTATTACCACTCATCTCATGGGCTATCTAGCTACAATTATGCATGCCTATTATTCATGATTACCAATTCACGTTCATCTACTCTTCTTTTAAGTTGTAGCAAACAGCAAACAGAGCTTAGATCTGGTGGTTAGGTCCCTTGTGGTGGAACCAGCCCACCCAGGTTCAAATCCTAGATTTGGCATGGGTGTTGCATTTACCTGGATTTATTCCAGGATTAACCGGCGCTATGCTTTCAGTGGTAGGTGGCGTGCCCGTCAACAGCGAGGCGCCAATGGTGACTTCGTCAACCTCAAGATATGCCGGCTCAGTCTCTCGGAGGTGCTCATAGAGGTAGGGTGTGCGTGCGTGCGTTCATAGGGGTGTGTTTGTACGTGCGTGTTTGTGAGCGTCTGCGTTGTACTGTGTTCTCAAAAAAAAAAAGTTGTAGCAAACACTAACAATTCATCAATGGTATAATTTGGGTGAAACTTTAATATGTGTTTGATAAGCATTCATTTTTTTTTCGATAAAGGGTGTTTTATTACTTAAATGTTTTAAGCATTACACCCATCATTTGCATAATTAAGATGCACACAGCCGCCGTTCGAGTATCCAGAAGAACCACAATCACAAAGTAGTAAAAAAAACCAACTAAATTAAACAACGTTGGCTGCAATGCGACGACTATGCAGCCACCCATGTTCAGAAATAAACTCCTTAGCCGTATTTTCCAACCATGCAGACACCTCCGTAAAGAGGACTCAGTCCTCCAAGCGTTGAAGCGGTGATCATGAACGGACCAAACCGTAGACCGGTAATTGACCTGCATGAGAGAATAATTTTTATCATTAAAAATCTTGTCATATATTTCTACACAGCCGAAGGGACCATACAACTGCAATCGTGCCCACTGTGATAAACGTTTTATACCTAGTATCGATCCCATTAAACTAATTGCCTAAAATATTTGCAATGCTACGAGGTGGGTATAAGGTAGAACCTATCTGAATGATTGACCATATAGACCAAGCAACCCGACAGTTAAAGAAAAAGTGTTTGACCGTCTCCTTTTCGTGACAGAAAAATCATTTCTTACATCCCTGCCAGTTGAGTTTTGCAAGGTTATCCTTAGTTAGAATCACACCCGATGAAGATACCATGCAAAAACCTTTATTTTAAGAGGAATTTTCATCTCCAGATGGATTTATTATTATTGACAACCGGTTGAGTGGGCATAATTAATGCTTTGTACATAGAGCTTACCGAGAATATACCATTCTTGGCGAGGCTCCAACGGAATTCACCACTCCCGTACACCAGCTGAATTGAAGCTAACCTTTGTAGAAATTCATTCCAAGCAGCTAGCTAGCTGGTGACCAATAAGATCATGCAAGAACGTCATAGAGGGCGGAGAAGTTTCCAACATCTTCTGCAAGGTATCTCCCTTATGTCGAACAATATTGTGCAATGCTGGATATTGTTCGCGAAGAGTGGTCGTTTCCAACCATATATCCTCTCAGAACCGTATCTCAGACCCATTTCTAATGGAGAAAGAACCACGTGGGAAAATTGCGAATCTCCTGGTTTCCAAAGAACATGAGACATTGCGTTTGAACCTACATACCTTTTTTGCAATATTTATTGCCATACACCATCATTAGTTAACAACGCAATTCACCGGCTCCAACGGAATTCACCACTCCCCTGCACCAGCTGAATTGAAGCTAACCTTTGTAGCAATTCATTCCAAGCAGCTAGCTAGCCGGTGAACAATAAGATCACGCATGAACGTCATAGAGGGCGGAGAAGTTTCCAACACCTTCTACAAAGTATCTCCCTTATGTCGAACTATATTGTACAAGGTTGGATATTGTTCGCTGATACGTCCAATTTGCATCACTATTTTATATCATAATTTGCTGTTATTCATTGATATATTTCATATTTGGAGATGATACTTATGTTATTTCATCTATTTTTCATGTTTCATGATTATTGGAGGATCGCGCACCGGAGCCAGGATTCTGCTGGAAAAAGCATCGTCAGAACGCAATATTTCGGAAGATCAACAATTGAAGGGAATTACACGAAAACTCCTATTTTTCCAGATGACGAAGGGAGCCAGAAGGGGGAGCTGAGGAGACCCGGGGTGGGCCCACCCCATAGGCCGGCGCGGCCCAAGGCCTGGCCGCGCCGCCCTGTGAGGAGGGGGGCCCACAGCCCCTCTCGCCTCCTTTTCTTCGCGTATGCCTTCATCCCGAAAACCTAAGCCAGAGGGGGTACGTCGCGAAGAGTCACAGCCGCCTCTGTGGGGCGGAGAACACCAGAGAGAAAAGAGCTCTCCGGCAGGCTGAGATCTGCCGGGGAAATTCCCTCCCGGAGGGGGAAATCGACGCCATCGTCACCGCCATCGAGCTGGACATCATCTCCATCACCATCACCATCATCTTCATCATCATCACCGCCGTCTCCACCGCTGCACCTCGTCACCGCTGTAGCAATTTGGGTTTGATCTTGATTGTTTGATAGGGGAAACTCTCCCGGTGTTGATTTCTACTTGTTATTGATGCTATTGAGTGAAACCGTTGAACCAAGGTTTATGTTCAGATTGTTATTCATTATCATATCACCTCTGATCATGTTCCATATGATGTCTCGTGAGTAGTTCGTTTAGTTCTTGAGGACATGGGTGAAGTCTAAATGTTAGTAGTGAAGTATGGTTGAGTAATATTCAATGTTATGATATTTAAGTTGTGGTGTTATTCTTCTAGTGGTGTCGTGTGAACGTCGACTACACGACACTTCACCTTTATGGGCCTAGGGTAATGCATCTTGTACTCGTTTGCCAATTGCGGGGTTGCCGGAGTGACGAAACCCGAGCCCCCGTTGGTATATCGATGCAGGGAGAGATCGCGAGGATCTCGCAGTTTAAGGCTGTGGTTAGATTTATCTTAATTACTTTCTTGTAGTTGCGGATGCTTGCAAGGGGTATAATCACAAGTATGTATTAGTCCTAGGAAGGGCGGTACATTAGCATAGGTTCACCCACACAACACATATCAAAACAATGAAGATTAATTAGCCGTATGTAGCAAAAGCACTAGACTAAAATCCCGTGTGTCCTCGAGAACGTTTGGTCATTATAAGTAAACAAACCGGCTTGTCCTTTGTGCTAAAAAGGATTGGGCCACTCGCTGCAATTGTTACTCTCGCACTTTACTTACTCGTACTTTATTCATCTGTTACATCAAAACCCCCTGAATACTTGTCTGTGAGCATTTACAGTGAATCCTTCATCGAAACTGCTTGTCAACACCTTCTGCTCCTCGTTGGGATCGACATTCTTACTTATCGAAGATACTGCGATACACCACCTATATTTGTGGGTCATCAAGACTATTTTCTGGCGCCGTTGCCGGGGAGTGAAGCGCTATTGGTAAGTGGAATTGGTAAGGGAAATTTCTACTGTTTGTGCTGATTTTATTTCTGCCTGCTGCTATAACTCATTATGCAGAGATCTTCTCTTGAGTGTTTATTTGGGAAATCTACTACTACTGCAAAGGTAGTGGATGAGGCGCTGAGTAAGGAAGAATTACCATACAAAATACCTATGAAGATTATTGAACGCGTAGTGGGTAACCGTTATACAGGGGATGGAACTGTCCACCCTGGAGATCATTTACTATTCTTACATGAATTGTGCGGTTTATTCAAGTGTGCAGGTATTGTTATGGATGAAGTGAGGAAGAAACTATTCTCTGTATCGCTGTCTGGTAAAGCGGCGCATTGGTATAAATTACTGGATAATGGGGATTCTCTTGAATGGAATGATATTGTGCCCCGGTTTTATTCTAAGTTCTATCCTCCAAGTGAGATTCACAAAGATCGGAATCGCATATATAATTTTTGGCCTCATGAAGGAGAAAGTATTGCCCAAGCGTGGGGGAGATTGAAGTCTTTAATGCTCAAATGCCCCATTCATGAGCTTCCTGGTAATATTATTATTGATAATTTCTATGCAAGACTTTCTTTTCAAGACAAGACCTTGCTGGATACTTCTTGTTCTGGATCATTTACTCGCAAAAAGGAAGAGTTTAAAAGGGACCTTCTTAATCGGATCCAAGAAAATACTCGAAGGATGGGAGAACGACAAGGATAGAGAATCAGGTATAATTTATGATTATAAATGCATTGAAGCTTTTATGGATACTGATAAATTTCGTAATATGAGTGCTACTTATGGTCTTGATTCTCAAGTTGCTGCAAACCTTTATAAAGCTTTTGCTTCTCATTATGAATTGCCTAAGAAGAACTTTGATAAGTATCATGAACCATATAAAGATAAAATTGATTCATCTATAAATAAATGTGTTGTAGTTGAAACTGTTGATCATGTTATTCCTGAAGCTTATATTGAAAAAGCTCCTTTCCCTGCTAAAATGAAGGAGTACTCTGTTATAAATAGTGCGGTTCATAAAAGTGAAAAGAAACCTATAGAACCTTGATACGTCTCCGACGTATCGATAATTTCTTATGTTCCATGCCACATTATTGATGATATCTACATGTTTTATGCATACTTTATGTCATTATTATGCGTTTTCCGGAACTAACCTATTGACGAGATGCCGAAGGGCCGGTTCCTGTTTTCTGCTGTTTTTGGTTCCAGAAATCCTAGTAAGGAAATATTCTCGGAATCGGACGAAATCAAGGCCCAGCATCCTATTTTTCCACCAAGCTTCCATAACACCTGAGAGTCGCCAGAGGGGGGCCACAGGCCCACCACACATGACCCTGGCGCGGCTAAGGGGGGCCCACGCCCCCCTGCTGTGTCGCCGCCTCGTCGCCTCTCCGACTCCGCCTCTTCGCCTATAAAAAGGTCCCTGACCTAAAACTTCGAGACGGAAAAGCCACGGTACGAGAAACCTTCCAGAGCCGCCGCCATCGCGAAGCCAAGATCTGGGGGACAGGAGTCTCCGTTCCGGCACGCCGCCGGACGGGGAAGTTCCCCGGAAGGCTTCTCCATCGACACCACCGCCATCTTCATCACCGCTGCTGTCTCCCATGAGGAGGGAGTAGTTCTCCATCGAGGCTCGGGGCTGTACCGGTAGCTATGTGGTTCATCTCTCTCCTATGTACTTCAATACAATAATCTCATGAGCTGCCTTACATGATTGAGATTCATATGATGATGCTTGTAATCTAGATGTCATTATGCTAGTCAAGTGGGTTTTACTTATGTGATCTCCGGAGACTCCTTGTCCCACGTGTGTAAAGGTGACAGGGTGTGCACCGTGTGGGTCTCTTAGGCTATATTTCACATAATACTTATTCACTGTTATGAATGGCATAGTGAAGTGCTTATTTATATCTCTTTATGATTGCAATGTGTTTTGTATCACAATTTATCTATGTGCTACTCTAGTGATGTTATTAAAGTAGTTTTATTCCTCCTGCACGGTGTAATTGTGACAGTGTGTGCATCAGTGTTAGTACTTGGCGTAGGCTATGATTATGATCTCTTGTAGATTATGAAGTTAACTATTGCTATGATGGTATTGATGTGATCTATTCCTCCTACATAGTGTGAAGGTGACAGTGTGCATGCTATGTTAGTACTTGGTTTAGTTGTGTTGATCTGTCATGCACTCTAAGGTTATTTAAATATGAACATTGAATATTGTGGAGCTTGTTAACTCCGGCATTGAGGGTTCGTGTAATTCTACGCAATTAGTGGTGTTCATCATCCAACAATAGAGTGTAGAGTATGCATTTATCTATTCTGTTATGTGATCAAAGTTGAGAGTGTCCACTAGTGAAAGTCTAATCCCTAGGCCTTGTTCCTAAATATCGCTATCGCTGCTTGTTTATTGTTTTATCTGCGTTACTACTGCTGCGTTACTATCGCTTGTTTACTCGTCCTGGGCAAAGCACTTTTCCGGTGCCGTTGCCACTGCTCATACTTATTTATACCACCCGTATTTCACTATCTCTTCGCCGAACTAGTGCACCTATTAGGTGTGTTGGGGACACAAGAGACTTCTTGCTTTGTGGCTGCAGGGTTGCATGAGAGGGATATCTTTGACCTCTTCCTCCCTGAGTTCGATAAACCTTGGGTGATCCACTTAAGGGAAACTTGCTGCTGTTCTACAAACCTCTGCTCTTGGAGGCCCAACACTATCTACAAGAATAGAAGCACCCGTAGACATCAAACCTGAAGAACAAAT
>NC_061513.1:345641554-345663625 GCF_022539505.1 Lolium rigidum | reverse complement strand
GACTAAAATCCCTTGTGTCCTCGAGAACGTTTGGTCATTATAAGTAAACAAACCGGCTTGTCCTTTGTGCTAAAAAGGATTGGGCCACTCGCTGCAATTGTTACTCTCGCACTTTACTTACTCGTACTTTACTCATCTGTTACATCAAAACCCCCTGAATACTTGTCTGTGAGCATTTACAGTGAATCCTTCATCGAAACTGCTTGTCAACACCTTCTACTCCTCGTTGGGATCGACATTCTTACTTATCAAAGATACTGTGATACACCCCCTATACTTGCGGGTCATCATTCGCGAAGAGTGGTTGTTCCCAACCACCTATCCTCTCAGAACCGTATCTCTGACCCATTTCTAATGGAGAAAGAACCACATGGGAAAAAGTGCAAATCTCCTGGTTTCCAAAGAACATGAGACATTGCGTTTGAACCTACATACCTTTTTCGCAATAGTTGTTGCCAGCCATTTCCCTAGAAAGGCCTTGTTTTTATCCTAAAAATCATGAACCCCAAGTCCACCTTGATCTTTTTGATGACAAACAACACTCCATTTCGTGAATCGATATTTTTTCTCACTATCCCCTTGCCAAAAGAATCTTGATCGATAATAATCGAATCAATGCAAGACCCCTTTAGGCAACTGGAAAAAAGAAATCATATATAGTACCATATTCGTAAGTACTGAATTTATGAGAACTAATCTTCCTCCAAGGGATAGTAACTTTTCTTTCCAACTACTAAGACGTTTCTGAAGTCTTTCCTCAACAAGTTTCCATTCAGCCACTGTAAGTCTCTGATAGTGAGTCGGAATACCAAGATAGCTAATAGGAAAACAATCAATCCCACTACCAAATAACTCGGCATATAGGTTGGCATTGTCTTTGGCATCACAAAAAAAAATTCACTTTTATGGAAATTAATCTTAAGACCTGACAGCTCAAATGTTGTAAGAATTAACTTCAGATTTCTTGCTTTTTCCAAGTCATGTTCCATAAAAATAATTGTATCATCGTCGTACTAAAGGATGGATAAGCCCCCATCAACTAAACGAGGAACTTCACCTTCAATCTGGCCATCGACCTTAGCACACTCAATTATAGTAGCAAGCATATACGTCACAATGTTAAATAATATTGGGAATAGGGGATCCCCTTGCCCCAAACCTTTTTTTTTTGGAAGTATCTACCAATGTCATCATTGACCTTGATTGCAATCCTTCCACCAAAAATAAAGTTATTAATTAGAGCACACCACTCATCAGAAAAACCTTTCATTCTGAGTGCTTGTTGAAGAAAAGACCATTTAACTTTATCATAGGCATAAGTTGATTTTGAGTATGACCCCATTCAACCTTTTTCGATGCAACTCATTGATTGTGTCATGCAAAGTTACAATACCATCTAGGATGTATTTACCTTGCATGAACGCAGTCTTAGACGGACGCACAACCTGGTCGGCAACAGAATTTAGCCTAATTGTAGCCACTTTGGTGAAAAATTTGAAACAAACATTGATTAGACATATTGGTCTGTATTGCTGAATCCGTTCCGCATCATTAACTTTTGGTAGTAGAATAATCTCACCAAAATTGGTGCGAAACAAATCCAGCTACCCCGCATGGAGTACAACAAACAATTCCAATAAATCTAGCTTAATTATATCCTAGAAAGTCTGATAAAATTCAGCCGGAAAACTATCAAGACCTGGCGCCTTATTGTGTTCCATTTGAAAAACAACTTTTCTTATCTCGTCCTCAGTGTAAGGGGAGGTCAGAATGACATTTTCTTGTGGAGACACTTGGGGTATATCATCAGTCGTGGATTCATCCATGGATACATCAGATTCCTCTGGGGCACCAAACAGAGATAATGCAACATAGAGATAATGCAACACATCTCTCTTATACTCCTCAAGAAAGGGAAAACTCCAAGAAATCTTGAATTAAGAATCAACAGAGTATAGCCTTAAGTAATATGACATAGCACATCCTTATCAGAATAAATGACATAGGACATACTTTATCCCTAGTGAGGTTGAAAAAGGAAGGCAAATACCATAGTAGATCTTGAATTTGTTGTCACTATTCAATCAGTACCACCATGCTACTCCATCTAGTACATAATTCTCCCCACACATGTTCTTGCATACAAGTTGGATCAAAACAAGCACTTAAGAACGGGGTTCAAGATATGCATCTATCATTACAACTTACACATAATATATTCCAATCTCATATATCAATATCATGGAATAAAGATCCAACAAATAGAAATTACATATATGACCATAATCATGTTGGGCAACTCATATGGTAATACAATCTATGAAGAGCAAGAGAGAGATAGATCAAGCTACTACCACTAACTCATAATCCAGAGGTTCACTACTCCCTCTTCGTCATGGTGGAGATGTTGGAGAAGGTGGAGATCCCTCCAGCAGCGGCTCTGGCGGAGTTTCCCCCTCCAATATTCGCTGGTTCTGTCTCTGTTTCGGCGTTTCTCTGTTTCTGTTGCGCTCTCCTCGAGGAAGCCTCGGGAAGTCCTTTATATAGGGGTTTTTTTTAGGTCAAACAAAGTCCGTGGGAAAAAGAATCAAGCGAATCAAACGGCCGAGGAGGAAAAGAGGGGTGGTGGCGCGCCCTCCCTGCCTGAGCGCGCCACCAGGCCTCTTTTGGCCCTCCTGGCCCATCTCGTGAGGTCCAAGCGCTCCAAATGCTTCCCTTGATGAAATATTGATATCCCCGAAATCCTAGCTCAATTTGATTTCGTAAGGTCTCTGAAAGTAAAAAAATACACAAAACGGGGTTTCCTGTCATGTAGAGTTATATATGTGTTAACAAACTACAAAGTTCATGCATGCATTTTACATCACATATGTTGTAAATATCTAGGAATATGTGTCAACAAACTACAAAATTCATGCATGTATTTTACATGCATCAGTTGCTAGAACAGGAGAAGAAAAATTCAGCTTCAAAGCCAATTCTCCTAGAGTTCGATATAAACCCTCGAGTCACCCTTGTGGAGAAAATACGCTTGCTGCAACACTCCGCACTTGGAGTCACAACGAATTGGTACAGAAAGATTGTTTCCATCAGCCTACGACACTGCATCCGCGTGCACAATCTCGAAGACGAGCACCTCGCTGGCGATGCAGAGTTGGAGGACGGCAGCGCGCTACCTGTGCTGGAGTGGAAGGTCCTTCTGGCTTCCTGGCTTCGCGATGGCGAACTCGCAGTCCAGGCCGACACACTTGGTCGAAGCGGCGCCAAGGTACTTTTCCTTCACACGGCGGATCCACCTCGTCACGCTCTGAGCACGATGGGTGAAGGTCACACAGAAGGTCATGCCTTGCTCGTCGAAATGGTACACCCAGGAGGGTGGTACGAAACCCATCAATGGGGCGGAGGCTCCGGGTTCTTGGATTTTGGTGGGCGAAGGCAGAATTTTGAGAACTCGATCGAGATCGGGAGATATGCTAGAAGGTTGATCATCTCGTAATCATTGAATTTTATAGTAGAATCAAATGTGAAAACAATTACATTTGAATCGACAACAGAATTATGGATCAATTTTGATTGGCGTCTTTCCTTGAAATTAACCCGTAATACGATTCCAACACATGATGTGGTTCACGTGGACCCAATCGCGGACGACTAACATCCACTGAAGCATACGCTAGAATCACGTACATAGTATAAAAAATAAATCGTGTGCCAACTAGAACATCGCATAGGATTCTAGATTACCAATTGTGTGCCGCGTGCTTTGCTGTATCAAAATTTATTAACATGGTAGTCTGAAACCTCATTGAAACAAAATAAATAATTAAGTAAAAAGTTTCAGCCCGTAAGGAATAGGGAAAGAATAATTTAACCTGGAAAGTTTTGCAAACAGTTGAGTATAGGAGCAAGACACACGATTTTTCCTACCGACGACCGTCTATGTATATTCACATACGATCAAAATATATAAGCCGTTTGCTGTGTTCAGGCTGCGGCCGACCCATACTATTCAGACGTTAAGTTTTTGCGGCGGTTAGCGTTTAGCCACACCCAACACACGGCAAGAGCCTTGGGCGTGCCTGGTCCTTAAAACCTCCAATCTGTATTATAGATGATGCTAACTTTTAACTAAATTTATATTTCTTTAGTTGTTGAAACTGCTCGATCTGGTCATATGATATCCTACGTACCACCTGATACAAAGAGCTGGATACGCACGAAATACATATGTTGCACAAGTCTTTTCAAGAAAAGGGGTGATGTACATGTAGCCGCCGGGACCATTTTCGTCCAATCGCCGACCAGAGGTCATGTATAGCCAATGGTTGGGTCTCCCTTTTATGGGAGGAATGGTTGGGCCTCTCTAATGTCGTTTGTCGTTAAACTTGTTTGTTGCTTTTATAAAAAGCATGACCTATTCTCTAAAAAAAATGTTCGTATGTCGTCTACTAATTTTGTTTTGTAAAAATCCACCGAACTATTCATAATCCCAGCAGTACAAGAATAGTTAAAAGAAATAAAAACTGATAAAAAGATTTTTGGATCACCTAGTGATGATTACAAGCACCCGCACAAGAGGAAGGTGCAGAAGATAGACGGAAAGTCCCCGTGCTAAATCCCCAGTAGATTAACACATGAGAGTAGCTGGCATCACCGATGAAGAGAAGCGTGGATGAGAAGAAACACATACCAAATCCAGCGAGATCCACATGAAACAAACCTTGACACGCATCACTAGAATGAAGGCTAGATGTGAAGAACTTTATTACATGTTTAGAGAGTTGACCATGGCACGCTTTTTCAAGTAGGACACAAACCAAAAATAGACCGAGAAAATAACAAGAACAAAGCTCTCCCGCCGACAATAACCGGGATCCATCGTGTCTCCATGGCCATAAGGCCAGAGGAAGTGAGGTAGATCGGTGTTAGCGCTGACGAGAGGCAGGGTAACCCTAATCGACTCTCTCTCAGGGAAACCAAGGGTACGTTTCTGGTCGCTATTTTAATGTGTCGTCTACTAATTAACTGAACTAGCCATATTCAGCTTAGATAGGTAGCATCTATACACTACAGGAAACCGGCCAAACGCCGACGGCCTGGATCTCTACCGACGGAAAAATGTCGGGGCCGTTGGCATAGCCCCCAAACGCCCACGGCCAGAAAAAGGCCATCGGCACAACTCAACCTAAGCCGAAGGCCATCGTTGGCGTAACGAAGTCGTAGGCATATCCAGAGCTATGCCGACGGTAGCCTTCGGCACATCCTAGCTGTGGGCCTACACCGCCGCCACGTGGAGTTTGAAGCAACATCTTGCAGCCGTTTGACGGTGCAGTAGCTCTTCAAACCTTTTAGTCGCCGGTCCTTCACGGCAGGTACCTATGCCGATGGCAATACCGACGGCCAACTGACGCCGATGGTGAGACACGACCGTCGGCACACGTCGCCTACGGTACGCCGACGGCCCTGGACCTGCACCGACGCGAGGTAAGCCGACGGCTGTACGCCGATGGTGGCCGTCGGTAGATATGTACGCCGACGGGTTTCGGTGCTATGCCGACGGCAAAAGGCGGTGGGCGTCGTGCAGGAATCCTGTAGTGACAGTCATTTGTCAAGTCTAAGAATGTCCGATCACATTCGATCGGGATGTCTTGCACCGAATCTTCCTCGCCTTGACAATTTTGACACACTAATCATCTTCGTTTCCGATCAGCTTCTGGATAGCTATCGAGCAAGTAAGAACCAAACGGCCCTCTAGTCTTTCTATACCCATCTAGTGTCTCACTGTCGAGCAGATTCGTATGCAGAGTTGGTGTGCAGTATCCGGAAGAAAGACTGCAGATCCATTGACGCGAAGTCGCGAACAAGATGTCGGTCTAGTAGTACCTTCATTCGGAGATCTTGATTACATCATGCATTTATCTTTGACAGATGAGAAAGAATCCTGATATATTTTGCATGTATCTTTGACACATGAGAAAGAATCCTGATATATGAGAACGTATAGATGTATGGTTCTTTCTACTCGGGAGGATAAAATTTACATGTAATAGGTCAAACAACAAGTCTCTCAGAAGTCTCAATCAAATACTCCCCCAGTCTGGTTTTATAAGACGTTTAGGCCTTGTTTACTCCTCAGGTATTTTCATCCCCTAGGGGTTTGGGGATGAGAGGGGATTGGGTGAAACCCCTCCTTTCACCCAATCCCCATTTTCCCCCTAATTTCCCCTAATTTCCCCACATCCTCCCCACAATTTCTAGTTACTTTGTTTTGGGGATGAGAGGGGATATGGAGCTCAGATAATAAAAACTCAATATTTTCATCCCAAGACATGATAATGGACAATCAGTAAATTTAAAAAATCGTCTTTACATGAACCCAATGTCATGCAATTTTGTCATACAATTTTCTCAAACAAGAACACACATATAAATAAATGCTCGACCCAGCACATGAGCAACCCGCCGCCATAAACTCAGTGTCATGCAATTTTATCATACAATTTTTTCGAACAAGAATAAACATATAAATAAATGCTCGACCCAACACATGAGCAACCGCCGCCATAAACTCAGTGTCATGTAGTTTGAAGAACATTAGAAGTCATGGCGCGCTTGCCGCCAAACGCCGGAAACCACGCTGTCGCCAAGAGGACCTCCAGCTAAAAATACACGCAGAGGTAAAACTTAGTACTGATACATAGCTTACAGATAGTTCAAATGTATAGCAAGTTGGGGAGCATCCTTATACACTTGTTAATATCAACCAGCAAACAAACTCAACAACACTGTTAGCCCTTTTTGGCAAAGTCTTGCTGCATATTAATGGCTCAATCTCTCTTTAAAATAGAGGCTCAGCAGAAAAAAATACAATCTGACCCTTGGACCACTTGGATGGCACATCGGATGAACAATGTATGCATCCAAATTTGTCCTCCGCATTTTTCTTTCTAATTGGTCCTGTGTCACTAATGGACATGTATCACAATTCACAAGTCTGAACCTTTTTCCACCTCAGTCCATAACTAGAAACTACAAAATGCGTGCTTACAGACTCAGTACATATATGTACCGAAAAACTAACCATGCTACATTCGAACCACTGTGCTAACTATGGTCCAGCTGACTTTCATAGAAAAAAAAAAATCATGTAAACTGCAATCCTCCAAACTTTTATGAAATTCTTTGAATCCAAAGAGGCCCTGCATATATCTCCTGAATATTATGGAATCCAACACTTCATAACATTATTTCCAAGTTACCAGTTCCACAGTTCATCTCCCTTAGCAGATATAGTACTAGCTGAACTAGTCAATCCAAGTACTATGAGGCATAAATAAGCTATTGGGCGCACCAGTACTTCCCAAAACATGAAGTCAACTAGGCAGGCAGGCAGCTTGACGAAATCTCACGGAGTCCCCACTTGCGCACGAACGCACGATCGCTGCACGGTTGGAGATTGGAGTACATCCATCACAATAGATGCGACGGGCACGACATGTACTGCATGAACTCTCGTCTGCGCCCGCAACCCATGGCCTTCGGAGCCGCGAGCTCCGGGAGCTCCGTCGCGGACGGCGGCGACACCAAGAAACTCTATCTAGGGAGAAGGGGAAAAGGGGAGGGGGCGCGGTGACTCACCGGATACCAGTCGCCGGAGGAGGATCTCGTCGGCGCCGTCTTGATCTGCAAGTTGTTTCCCCGCCGCCGCCGTTGCGTTTCCCCGCCGCCTGTCGCCGCCGTTGCGTCGCTCTCTGCCTCGTTCCCCTTTTCACGAGCCAATACACGGGGTCGACCTCGTGGACGAGAATACCGGAGTGTGCAGCTTACCGGGTCGGGAAGATCTGGGATGGGCCGGGATATTACACAAAAAAACCAGAGAAGTAAACGGCCCATCGGGTAACTTTCGGGATTCGGTCGTGGGCCGGTATTTTACCCTCCCAAACCCAAATATACCAGACAAGTAAACAAGGCCTTAGGGTGTTTTGAAGGTTCACTCACTTTTGTGTTTCTAGTCTATATTTATTTTTAGTGTGTAGATTCACTCTTTTTAGTTTGTATCTAGTCAATTTTAAAAGCATCGACACCATTTTTATATTACTGCACGGAGGGAATAATACTTATTCGTGGGATCAATTCACATACCGACAAGATATGATCTTGATGGATCTTTGGAATGTAGACCGATGAGTATACATTTCCATTCGATTAACACGGCAGCAGTAGTCTTCGTCCATACTAACTCATGCAGGAGATCGAAGATCAGATATGTCAGGATCCTCAAGTAAAAATGAGCTAACCCATCGACATCACTGAAGACGTATCCAGGCATCGTGTCCACTCTCTGTCGTATGTCTACGTGTTCTCGGTCGCCAGCAGGTGAAAGAATCTCCCAAAAGGATATCCATCGCGACTTGTTTAGCCATAACTTAGTTGAATCTACGGGACTCTCGCGCCCTAAACATGTGTAGTATGGCCTCGGCTACTGCATGCTTCAGTCAATTCGATCCGTCCGTGTCACTCTCGTTCCTGGCCAGAATCGTGGGAGATCAGTAGTAGATCACCCATAATCTATCGCATTCGATGATCAGTCGCCATCTTCCCTGATCTCTTTGTGGTCTGATCTGAACAGTGCAGTGCACGTACATCAGGATTCGACATGCAGGAAACCTACGCGAAAGGCGGGAAGCAGCAATGGACCTTGGAGCTCGGTGCTGCACATCGATGTCGACACCGTGGCATACCCATGGGTATGGATCGATCTATATATGAGCGTCAGACAGGCAGAAGGCTTAGCTGGTAAGATGCGATCAGGAGTTCAGGACCGACGACTTGAGATCGAGTCATTTGCATGAGATCTAAAGGACAGGGACTTGGAGATTCTTGCTTGATTATGCCGTATGTACGTTTGTTCTCATGACATTACGGACGTACAGTGTATGCACGGACCTTGACAAAAAAAAAGTACGAGATACGTACGTGTACAGAGATTCTGCAATCTGTGGCGAAAGAATATGTATCGTACAAACAGCTACAGATACCCAGCGGCGCTAGTTGCATGTAGCTGCCTAGCTGGTCGATCCATGATCCAAGAGGCTCATTTGACATGTTCAATGCGAATAAGATTTCTTGGCGCTCCCTGGAGGAAGAGAAGGCAGGGCCGTGGTGGGTGGGCGGCGGCGGCACTCCGGCCGGCCAGCTGCAGCGTAGCAGCTGGGCTTTACGGACCCTTTTGGATCCGGCCAGGCCAGTTCGGGCCTGGTTTGCCTCGTAGCCTCGTCCGGTCGGCTACCGTGAAGGCGGTGGAGGCAGTTCCCTCCCGCGTGGCTGCGGTGCTGCTGCCCCCGTCCCCGCTGCATCCCTTTTCTTTCTCTAGGCCCTACCCCGGTGACCACAGTTAGGCGGCGATGATGGCTTCAAGACCGTGGTGGCGTGTGCTGGTGAGCGGCATGTTAGGTGGAGTACGTCGGAGCATCTAGGGTGGTCGGTTTGGAGGTCGGGAGAAATCCCTGTCGGCATGCTCGACACCGACGCGGTGACACCTGCGGGTGTCACCCTGCCTTCCTGAAGGGAGTCGGGTGTACCTCCTCCTCAATCCCCTCCGCATACCGGGGGAAACCCTAGGACTAGTCCGGACAGCAACGGCGTCATCGTCGTCGCCTTGGTGAAGGTGTTGTTTGGTATGCGGCGCCTCGGCGTGCTAGGAGCGTGGTGGTACTTCTCCGGAGGGCGCAGCGGTTGCGGGTCATCATCGTTTTCGTCGATCTGCCGGTGTCGGCATCAGTTTTTCTTTCCTTTCTTTTTCTTTTCTTTTGGGCTTGGTTGTGCTGCGGCCTCAGCGCGTTCGTTGTATCGGGTCGTTTGCTATATTAATATAGCGGGGCGAAAGCCTATTTCGAGGAGGATTTCTTTGATTATGAGCTTGAGCACCCTTGAGAAATTCCTTATTCCCATGAAGAGAGTTGAAGATTCTTGAGCTTGTCTTGATATTGCAATTTTAGCTAAAAAGATGGCTGAACTTGAAAGGCACATCAATCATGTGTCCTACAATTTACCGCCTCATTAAGTTACCAATGCTTTTAATGTTAGCTAAGGCAACAGTTGAAAAGATCTTCTTAGTTATGAAGATCATCAAAAACGTTACGCAACAAGGTGTCTGATGGTTGGTTTAATGATTTAATGGTGTGCTCTTCCGTATATCGAGCGTGGGACATTTAAAAGTCTTGTGAAATTTAAAAATAGTTTAACTGTGGGGCTTAGCCATTGCCACAATTTCTAGATGGTATTAAAGCTTCATTATCAGTACATTTTAGATTAAATTTCTATTTAAATATGTTGCTGTTTTTATTGTACTAAGTGATTTTAATTTAAATCGTATGAAACTATCAATACATGGAGAGAATATTTATTTTTCGCATCAATCTTTTTTTATGCTTTAGGGGTTCGTCCGGACTCACAAAAAAAAGAATCGTCCTGTTGCCACTGATAGCATGTATGTTTAGCAACGTTGTACGTTTTTCCACCACAGACGCCAAAACTGAATGCGACGGAAGATTGCTGATAAGAAAAACAAGGACAGACGCTCGGGCATCATGACGAGGCCGGCCGATCAAGAGAGAGCAGCCCAAGCATCATAACGAGGAAGTACTTGGTACGTTGGACATGCGTGTGGTTGAGCTCGGTGATGCATGCACCACGAAGTCACGACAGAATTGCATATGTACTATGAATTTGAACGCATTAACGTGTGAACCGTACGATCAACCACTTCCGTTGACAAATCCAACGAACGCAGTGATGAGACCTGCAACGTGCAACGAAAAGCAAGCAGCGACACATAATGTCTATTTTTTTTCTTTAGGAACCATTCGCATTATCTGATCCGTGGCTGAGTTTCCGTCACTGGCGTCGGCGCTTGAGCTCCGATCTTGTTCGAGGGGAAACCCTAGCAAAGGGAGTCGAGTGGCGGGAAAGACATGTCGTGATGGTCCCTTCACACGGTGGACCATCAGTGATGCAACTTGGGCAGACCGGTGGGCTGGACGTGCGGGGTGGGCACCATGAGAGCCCAGCGGATTCGTGATCCACAATCAATACCCCTTCAGGGCTCGAAGGTGGCGTGGTGGCTTTGGTAGGCCTTCCGAAATTGTAGTGGTCAGACCCATCTTATGCATCCCCGGTTGGGCCACATATTTGCGCTCCCACTAGGCTAGAGGGCGGCACGCTTATCGGGGAACAAAATAAATGGATGTGGTTGCCTACCAACCCGGATCTAGCGTTCCTAGCAACTAACAGTGAGGTGAGGCATCGTCACAGAAACAACACTCTCCCACTGCCTCACTCGATTGTGCGGTTACCACATCCACACCACCCGCCGCTCGACCGGTCTTCTGTGGACGAGGTCATGGATCGCGGCTACGATGACTAGCGCAAGCGCCGGTCTGACGGTGGCTCGAGAAGGAGGCGGAAAGGCGGAGGGGGAGGTAGGATGGAGGCTACAAATACCATGAGAGTGACCATGCTGGGCTTTTTCTACCAGGAGCGCAAGAGAAGGTTCTCCATTCTCCATGTTGGCGGGAATAGCTGCGAAGAGAGGAGAAGCTCAGGAAGAACAAGGCAGAGGCGCAGGATGCGAAAGGTCAGGGTGAATCTGCCGGGAACAACTAGAAGGAGCACACACACAAGGTCAATGGTAAAGGTGTACAAGGGAGTGTTACTGGGGCCGGTCAACAGAAACAGAAAGGGATGGACAAGAACGAGGGCACTGCCTCGCAGGCCGAGGCGAGGCGGCGAATGGGGTGGAATTAATGCTTCTAATGTCGTTGCGAGGGGCACATTCAGTCGAGTTGCACCTTTGAACCGCTATGTGTGTGTTATGCAGTTGCGAAGGCCACATGTTGGCGAACTGTCCCAGCAGAGGAAAACCCCCGCGCTTGCAGATTATGGGCCATGCCATCACATGCGGGGGGGGGGGGGTCAACATTGATGTGGACCCAATTCACGGCGGGAAGATCCTAGGGGAGGTTTTTTGTGGTCGTGATCCAGTTCAAGGACACACCTTTGTCCGAGGAACACTTCTCTGACGGGCTTAAACACCTTGTGGATGACATGTCAAATTGGCAGGTGGGTCGGATGACTGAGATAGAGTTCCCAGTTGTGTTCCCCCCGCACGAGAGTCTACGCATAAGCACAAGGAGCGGAAAAGTATACCTGCCGCTTAGCAAGACGGACACGAAGAACGGGAAGGCCTTCCTTGCTGCACAACCAAGCCTCATCTTTACACCGGGCTATCAACGAATATTAAGTGCAATACAGACCAACACATTAGGATCGGTGATGTTACTGTTACTCCCAGGTGGATCACTAAACGCATACTATACTCACTTGATGTCACTAGGTTTCACAGATAGGTGTCATTTACCACTTATCTCACCTCAAATCTTGATCCATCCTCGGGGTCTTGGGAACCTTACAAGTCATCGGATTGAGGTAAGAGAAAAAGAAGCAAAGTACAAAGTACAAATATTCTATTGAAATAACCACACAATATTCCCATGTATTAGATAAACATAATTGTTGCGAGGCTAATCCTCAACCCGCATCGTGTGAGGGCTACTCACTCATAATAACAAGATCAATGAAAGAAAACTTTGTAGAATTACTTAGATTGGTACCAAATATCCTTACAAGGTCGCCAATCGCGAGGAGATCCCAATTACAAGCTATGGCTATGCCTATGAGATGGAGATGATGAATAATGGTGGAGGTGAAGTGGTGGATCTTCCTCGGTGTGTTTATGATGCAATCTAAGCATGGAGGCTCTCTATGCGGCGACTGGAGTCTCGAAATATACAGGGGCCTTCACGAAAGTGCTTGGTTTGACCCGCCGAAGTCAGTTCCGATGGTACGGGCGGGCGGTACGGTTAGACTCCACCCATACCACTACTCATTAACATCTCTGGACTGAGCTCTTCGATTCGGGTTGACTTGTGAGTTCTTCCCTTTTCTCCATTACTTCGCCTTTAAAACTTGATTTCCTGTATCACACATAGATTTGCACATCTTTGCAACAATTAGTCATTGGTAGCAAGGCTAGAGATATATTCATCAATTACTTGGCTTAATATATATTTAAAAATGTATAAAAATGGTTGTTTTTAAGCCACCAGCGGTCACTGAGACCGCCACCAGGAGATGACAGTGGTGATTATGAATCGGATGACCAGTCTGCGGATGATGAAAATTATAACAAACATAGGAAGAGGGATAATGGGCGGGACTAAGACAAGGGGAAGGATAACACATCCTTTCCGTGAGGCTCCAATGAGACAATGGCTAAGCCGTTGATGGGCTCGAAGAGTGCGCTGCCGTTGGGCACGACTAGGGGATGTAGGCCAGGTCCTTGGCTAACTCCAAAAACCACTACATGTCGAACTTGGTTTGTTGGATGCGACATCCTCCTCCCGCGCTCAGATTGTTGCAGGCGCATGTGGTCGTGGAACGTGGTGATGACGGGGGAGACTGGGACATGGATGGGATTCTAGGAGGAGATGACAGAGGTCAGGAAAGCCTCCGTCGTCTCGAACGAGATGGAGTCATAGGTCACCAACATAGTGACATCCTGGATCACATCCTAGATCCTTGAACACCCATCTGAGGGTGGCTCCCCAACCAAGCAGGCAAGGCGCGAGCCATAGCTGCTGGAGAAGGGTGTGTTGGCAGAGGCCAGGGGCGTCGATGATAGGATGCAGGGTGGCCTGCAAGATGCGTTGGTGGATCTTCTGTTGGTGAGAGAGCAAGCATACCAAGACCACCCCGTACACGAGGCGCAAAGCTTCGTCCGTCACTCCCTCGATGTGTAAGAGTGTGAGGCACCAAGGAGCAGTGGCAAGCATCTCCACCATGGAGAAAGCACAAAAGCTCACGGCAGAGAAGAACCTAGAGACGAAAAAGGTACATAATTCACTCCTCTAGATGTTTGATGGCTCGTGAAAATAACCACATTATCTCCATATGACCGAGACATTTCGTTACAATACGCAACGAATATCTACTAATAAATGATAGTTCACACTTAGTTGTGCAAATCCTCTGTTTTAAATGTTTTGTGCAGAAATTGAAGCAAATAGGAGGAAATCAAGGGATGTAATGAAGAATTTTGGCTTGGAATCATCACCATGTCCACCAGGGTCACGAACTGACCAATAAAGAACTTAACAACCTATGGTACAGTCATTGCCGTCCATACTGGGTGATCTGTACCATGTGTCGGTGGCTTCTCCTTGTTGATGCATCTAAAATGCATACATGAACATTGTAGTTTATTGCCACATATTGATTCATATTTGCATCTCATATAAGGTTATATCAATGTTTTATATTTTTTGGATATTTTTCGATGATACCTTTTATTTTGGTTATAACTCTACATAATAAGAATCTCCTTTTTGTGTATCTTTTTTACTTTCACAGACCTATACAGAGTCAAATGGATCTTGGATTTTTCGATGACGATCAATATATTTTACGAGGACTTGTGATATGAAGCTTTGAAATCATGCAAACAGTGCTAGGAGGCTCAAAATCCTACGGGTGGTGCGGCCCCCACCCTAGGCCACGCCACCCATAGGATTGGGTGCCTCGAGCGTCCTCAGCCGTCCATCAAGAGACCCAGATGATGGTCTTGACCTAAAAAACCCTATATAAAGGACCCTCTCCGCGTATCGGAAAAGAGGCGAAGCGTATATCAGAAACACCAAAAAAGAGTCAACACCAGCGAATATTGGGGAGGGAACCTCTGCCGGAGCCGCCGTCGGAGAAATCTCCTACCCCTCCAAGATCTAAATCAACACCACCATGGTGAGAAGGGAGTAGTCCACCTCTAGACTATGGTTTGTGGCTGTAACTTGTTCTATCTCTCTCTTGTTCTATCATTGTATTAGCACCATATGAGCTGCCCAACATGATTATGGTCATCTATGTAAACCCTTTGTGTTAGAGGACGGGTACACCATTGTAAGACCTATGTATGGTGAGAGCGAAGGAGAAAGTTCAGGCGGCATCGGTAGAAGTTGCACATCGTCACGAATCGGAGGAAAGGCATTGTGTTGCGGTGGCAGCTCGTAGTGGAGGGTGCTCGGGGTAGGAGAAAGGAGGCTATCCCACCCCAATGAGAAGCTCAACTAGGGGACATGGAGTTCACTCACTCAGACGGACCTTGAGATGGAACCGAAAGGGGCATGTCAGCCTTGCTTTCGAGGACGCGGGATCCATGGGTTATCGTGTAGCAAGCTGGCATGGAAACGTGCTAAGAATCCTCGATCGACGGTTTGTAAAGGATACAACAAGCGCAAGGGTATGAGATGAGGTTCTTAATATAATACCTTTGATTTTGGGAGGCAAGTATGCCAGACCCAACTCAAGGATAACATTGAGGTTTTGAGAGGCAAGTATCCCAGACCCAACTCAAGGATAACATTATCCAGGATAGGGTGGGCATCATTGATCTAAAATAGACTATAAAACACGATTTTTGATGCCAAAGTACGTAGTCTGGAGGGTGGCGGCCAATATTCTCCGGGAACTAGCTGCCAGTGTTGGGGCACTCAAGTGGAATGCTTCTTGGCATTCGGGACAAGAGCTTCGAGGTGGGTGACTAGAGGAAAGGGACTTTCTTCATCAGTGCAAATTTTTTGCAGTGTAGCAATAATGTTAAATTGTGTTTTATCTTAGTCTATGGGTCGCTGATCATTCATGGACCAAGGAGTTCCTAGGAGAACTTGAGAGGGAAATTTGGACATGGACACTCCAACTTGTGGTAAGCGGCGACTTCAACCTCATTATACTGATAGAGGCTAAAAGAAATGATAATTTTAACTAGGCCTAGGGTGCGTCGCTTCAACAAGACGATGGCTGCCATCTCACTAAGAGAGATCAATCGAGCAGAGGTTCACCTAGACTAATAACCAGCTCTCACCAATACTCTCTATCCTCAATAGAGTGTTTATCTCCCCTTCTTGGGATACATATTTTCCCTTGTGCTCTCTGATGGTGATCATGTGGATAGGTTTAGACTAATAATCAGCTCTCGCCAAAACTCTTACATGATGTTTTACTAGTTGAGTGAACGTTTACTCCAGAGTTACGCCCTCAATTCAGCTACTCCCTCTTATCCATAATAAGTTTCGGGAGTTCTGTTCAAATTAACTAAACCTCCGACACTTATTATGGATCGGAGGGAGTAGATTTTTAGTTAGCAACTAGTACTAGTATGCAATATCCTAAACGCTAAATGGTTACATAGGCATATGAATACCAGAATCTAAAAGTTACACAAACAATGTATTGTATGCATTGGCGGAAATTTAGGTGTGAAGGAGCCCCTAAATCCATGAACATTGATTGGTCTTTTTGGACGGTATTCACACAACATGTATTATGTACCATTGATAAAATGATCAAGAGATTTAGTTGAAACATGTTAGTTTGGATTGTGTCTAGAGAATAATTTACCATTCTATTAGGAAGTGTATCATTAGTGTGCTGATACGCCATAAATGAGCCATTTTGTACTAGTGTTTTGCTACAAGTTTCATTAGGTTCATCATGGTGGTGGCCAGGAGCTCGTGCTGGCCGAAGGGAGATGTGGACCACGGGGAACGATGCCAATAATGGGGATCATCACGGAAGTGTGGCCATTGGAGGTGGTCGTCGCCAAAGAGAGAGGTGGCATGGAAATGGCGGTCATCACCAGAAAGAGCGGCATGGCACGTGCATTGCCAAAACGTAAGGAAAGAAGAGGCATGACCGCGCGACACACTGTGTGGTAGATATGTGTGCATAAGGGCAGCGACAACGCTAGCGGGAGAAATTAGAGGTGATCGACGGATAGGAATAATTCTCCAGTAGGGTTGGGGAGAGATAGAAAGTGAAGTGTTTATTCGGAAGTACGTTTAGGAGTGGAGAGGATAAAGGGTGATTTGGCCTGTGCAGCTTTGGCTTGGGCCTGGCTAGATACCGATGGTGTATAAATATGTGCAGGAATGATGCACTACTAGGAAAATGGATATAGGTGGGGAACACCTTGCCGGAGCACCATGTTTTTGCCGCGCCGGTGGCAAGTGGTGCCGGCGCACTACTTTGTCGCCGCGCCGGCGATGATGGCACACTACCGGCGCACCAGCCAGGTTTCTGCGCCGGCGATAAAATGAGG
This sequence comes from Lolium rigidum, assembly GCF_022539505.1. Taxonomy (NCBI): domain Eukaryota; kingdom Viridiplantae; phylum Streptophyta; class Magnoliopsida; order Poales; family Poaceae; genus Lolium; species Lolium rigidum. The sequence continues at coordinate 345,646,416 of NC_061513.1, read as the reverse complement.
CCGTGGCTCCCCCGTCCGGGCCAGGCCCAGAAAGTATTGCCGGCGCACCGGCCCACGGGCGCGCCGGTGGAATTTAGCTATTGCCGTCGTCGCGTGGTATGAGGGTGGCAAACAAGCCCCCCCCCCCCCGCAAATGCAAGTGGTTAGCTTTGGTGGCAGCAACTCGATGGCGCCACCGGAAATGCTGATATTATAATGGAGACTCCTCCGGCCGCCGGCAATGTCGCAGGTGCTAGGGATTCACCTGTCATGCCGGGTAGCAGCCCCTCCGTCACTTGCACGCCCGCCGCCGCATGTGTCGGCCCGTCGACATTAGCCGAGCTCAACGCCCTCACGGTAATTAAGCTAGTGTACATCAAGTTAATATATTAGTTTCGTCATCCTTGCCCTCTCTCTAACGCCGTACACATGTTCTCGCAGGCGCTCTCAACGCCATGCACCTTCCTGATGAAAGTGAATGATGAACTCAAAGACGTCGCGAGGGGGTCCATCCTTCGCCCTCTGGATAAGAAGTGGCACACACGATATATGGACGATGACGTTTACCGGGTTGAAGTGGATCGGGCGTTACCGGGCTATGAGGATTTGTTTCCTCCTAATCAACCGCATGGTGCCGATGACGATAGCCCGTTGAATCTGGCCTCACTAAAGGGTTGGGTACTGCTATGGCTGAAGACCCTAATTAGGATCAACACCTACTCGGGGTCGACGGCAAGCAAAGGAAAGCACCTTGCGGCACCACATGGTCCCTCCACAACAGCCAGCGACGCCGGTGGTCAGCGCCCCACCACAACAGCCAGCGGCGCCAGTGGTCAACGCCCCACGACAACAGCCAGCGGTGTCGGTGGTCAGCGCCCCACGACAACAGCCAGCGGTGCCGGAGGTCACCGCCCCACCGCAACAGCTAGCGGCGCCAGAGGTTGAGGCGTACGAACGTGACGACTTCCAATGGGACATTCCTACGTCTTCACAAGTTGCCCCGATGGATCCGAACATGGCGACAACAAAATATCTGTGCTCCAAGAAGATGCTCGACTCTCAAGAAACAGCTGAGGAGGAAACGCTTGCGGAGGCCGCCACCGCTGCCACCAAAAACATGCTGAGCCCAAACACACTCTGTGCTACGGCCACTACGGCGATGGATGGTGGTACAGAACATCCCAAGAAGCGGAAGAGGCCAGCGAAGAAGGATGCCAAATCCAAGGAGGCGGCCAAATCCAAGGACACGGTCCGACACCTTGACAAGTTGCCAAACAATTGGCGGCCTGAGCATTCGATTGGTGAACCGATGCTGCCGGAGCATGTCCTCAAGGTACTCACTCCGGATATGAGGAGCTTGCATAACTCTGTCCAGTATGTGGAGAAGCAGCTTATTAATGCAAAAGAACCTGGTTACCCTTTGTTCGTGGCGAGGGTGCCAACTGGCATGAACTTCGTCGAAAAGTACCCCGCGGACTTGTGCTTTATCCGGTTCAATGAAATCTTCGACGTCTTTCGGATGAGAATGCTCCACTTTTCAGTGGTTCGGCTAGTTGCTCTTATTCTGTCTTCCCAGATCGTTAAGGAGGGGATGCCGGGCATCGCGATAATGGACCCCTTCTACATGCGGGAGAGCATCATCTGCAACGTTGGGGATCAGGCGATTGACATCAAGCAAGTCGAGGATTTCATGCTGGCGAACATTAAAAAGAGCGGTATTCTCATCCCTTACTTCCCCGAGTAAGTAATCACTCGCTAGTCCCCATTACCGTTCTATCCTATATCTCCATTTGCATTTGCAAAGGTTAATCCGTGTGTTTTCCGCAGAGACAAGTTATGCACCCTCATCGTCGTGCACCCGCAACACTCGCATGCAATCTATCTCGACTCGGGTAGGGACAACAAGAAAGACTACAACCACATCAAGTCTGTTCTCAATGATGCTCTCACAGGCTTCGCCTCCAAGACAGGCCCCCTCAAAGTACAGAGGAAAGTACGAGGAGGCTTGGCCTTAACCCACACCACCAACTTCCCCTGCCTCAAGCAGTCGGCGGAATACAATGGGATGGACGCGTGGTACGCCATCCTTCAGATGCAGGAGTACATAAAGTATGCAGATGACATGTTGCTGCCAGAGAGTCTCAGAAACGGGTTTGCAAACATGGCGGATGTCAACGATAGAGAGCTGAGAAGCAACTGGGGTCGCATCTAGCAGTTGATTTGCACGATAATCCTGCACGATGTCAACAATAGGTCTGGTGCGTTCTTCTACGGCTATGGTCTACCACCTAATGACGAGATAGAACTCCGCTTGGAGATGTCGCGTGATGAGAGGCCATTCAACACACTGAAGGGCTACCGTCCATTCCCCCCTAAGCCTACGACCTGATCCTACGACGACAACTCTTTTGATTAAGCTTGAACGATATGTCCATGAACTTCCGTACTGTATTTGATATATATTCTGGCCCGATCGACTGGTCGCCTTTATTTAGTTGTATGGATGTGCATGTGAACCTGCTTCTGTAATTACATTTACTTTGCTATATATTTCTAGATTATGGCGTGTTTACCTTAATCATTATTTGCATTTACTCGACCCCTTACTTGCCTCGTATTTGGAGTTCGCCGATGATTAGAATGTTCGGTCACTCGTACACTCGGGCGTGGAGCCAGTGAGCCTTCGTGTGATGGCCACAAATATCAATTTATTGTGCATCCTACCTAGCCTCACTGACTCCATCCATGGATGTTAATATTTGTTTCGACCGACAAAGTATGAGGCACGCTATTTACTTCGTACTACTTGTCTTTTATTTGAGTTGGCACTTCTTAATTGCATTGGCCGATGATTAGAATGTTTGATCACTTGTACACTCTGGGGTGGGGCCAGTGAACCTGGTGTGATGGCACAAATATCAATCTCTTGTGCATCCTATTTGGCTTCGCTGATCCCATCCCTGAATGTTAATATTTATTTCGACCAACAAAGTATGAGTCACATGCTATTTAGTTTACACAACTCGTCTCTTATTTGAGTTGGCACTTGTTAATTGCATTGGTACTAACGTTTTATTTGTCTTGTGCATAGAGATGCCAACGACATATGTCGTGTACAAGGGGAGGGTTCCTGGAGTCTACGATGACTGGGACGACTGTCGGAGATAGGTGCACCGCTTCAGCGGGAACAGCTACAAGGGATACCCCACTAGGGTGGAGACGGAAGGAAGATACGCGCGTTATCTAGCGGGAGAGATGAGGGACATGAGGAGGAACCGGATGAAGACCATGGCCTTCATGATGATGCTCATTGTGACCATGGTCATGTTCTACGTGATTGTAGTTTAGGTTAGTAGCTACATTGTGAGGTGTATGATGACAATGGTGACGACTATGTACCGAGACTTCTAACTTTGTGAAACTTCGTCCTTCGGTGTTTCATATGTGTTATATGAATCAACATTTCGAAACGAGACTTGCGTATTTGTGTATTGATACCGAAATGAGACTTGGCTCTCTATGTGCTTCTCATATTGCATGTACTACTGTATAAATATGAACTGCTTTGTAATTATATACTGCTGTATAAATATGCAAATACGTATTGCAATACGATGGAAAAAAGCAATAAACATTGTATTCTCGAAAAGTACTGCCGGCGCACCTCAATGTGTAGGATAACGTTGCATATCGAAAACAAAAATTTTCCTACCGCGAACACGCAATCCAAGCCAAGATGCAATCTAGAAGATAGTAGCAACGAGGGGGTATCGAGTCTCACCCTTGAAGAGATTCCAAAGCCTACAAGATGAGGCTCTTGTTGCTGCGGTAGACGTTCACTTGCCGCTTGCAAAAGCGCGTAGAAGATCTTGATCACGATCGCTTCCGGCGCCACGAACGGGCAGCACCTCCGTACTCGGTCACACGTTCGGTTGTTGATGAAGACGACGTCCACCTCCCCGTTCCAACGGGCAGCGGAAGTAGTAGCTCCTCTTGAATTCGACAAAGCACGATGGCGTGGTGTCGGTGGTGGTGGAGAAATCCGGCGGAGCTTCGCTTAAGCGTGCGGGATGTGGTGGAGGAGAGAGACCGCTAGGGTTTGGGGAGAGAGGGGGTTGGGCGCCGGCCCTCTAAGGGGTGCGGCCAAGGCTGAGGTTTGAAGTGGTCAGCCCCCTCTCCTATGCCCCTCATTATATAGGTGGAAGCACCAAGAGTTCTAGTCCAAGTCTTCGAATAAGACCCCAACACTAAAACCTCCCATATGTGGGAAACCTACTCAAGGAGGGAGTCCTACCCAAGGTGGGACTCCCACCTTTCCTTGAGGTGGGTTGGCCGGCCACCCTAGGGAGTCCACCTTGGACTCCTTCCCTTTAGGGTTGGCTGGTCATGCAAGGTGGAGTCCCTCCGGGACTCTACTTTCCATGGTGATTTCTTCCGGACTTTTCTAGAACCTTCTAGAACCTGCCATAAATGCACCGGATCATTTCCAAACTTGGAATATGACTTCCTATATATGAATCTTATTCTCCGACCATTCCGAACTCCTCGTGATGTCCGGGATCTCATCCGGGACTCCGAACAAATATTCGAACTCCATTCCATATTCAAGTTCTACCATTTCAACATCCAACTTTAAGTGTGTCACCCTACGGTTCGTGAACTATGCGGACATGGTTGAGTACTCACTCCGACCAATAACCAATAGCGGGATCTCGGAGATCCATAATGGCTCCCACATATTCAACGATGACTTTAGTGATCGAATGAACCATTCACATACGATACCAATTCCCTTTGTCACGCGATATTTTACTTGTCCGAGGTTTGATCTTCGGTATCACTCTATACCTTGTTCAACCTCGTCTCCCGACAAGTACTCTTTA
>NC_061513.1:345551424-345641454 GCF_022539505.1 Lolium rigidum | reverse complement strand
GATGGCGGCGGCCTGAAGGTTTTCCGTATCGTGGTTTTTCGCATCGTGGGTTTCGCGACGGAGGCTTTAAGTAGGCGGAAGGGCAGAGTCGGGGGGCTGACGAGGGGCCCACACCACAGGGCGGCGCGGCCCCCCTTGGCCGCGCCGCCTTGTGGTTTGGCCACCTCGTGGCCCCACTTCGTATGCTCTTCGGTCTTCTGGAAGGTTCGTGGCGAAATAGGCCCCTGGGTCTTGATTTCGTCCAATTCCGAGAATATTTCGTTACTAGGATTTCTGAAACCAAAAACAGCAGAAAAACAAAGAATCGGCACTTCGGCATCTTGTTAATAGGTTAGTTCCGTAAAATGCACGAATATGACATAAAGTGTGCATAAAACATGTAGGTATCATCAATAATATGGCATAGAACATAAGAAATTATCGATACGTCGGAGACGTATCAAGCATCCCTAAGCTTAGTTCTCGCTTCGTCCCGAGCGAGTAAAACGATAACAAAGATAATTTCTGAAGTGACATGCCATCATAACCTTGATCATACTATTTGTAAACATATGTAGTGGATGCAGCGATCAAAACAATGGTAATGACATGAGTAAACAAGTGAATCATAAAGCAAAGACTTTTCATGAATAGTACTTCAAGACAAGCATCAATAAGTCTTGCATAAGAGTTAACTCATAAAGCAATAAATCAAAGTAAAGGTATTGAAGCAACACAAAGGAAGATTAAGTTTCAGCGGTTGCTTTCAACTTGTAACATGTATATCTCATGGATAATTGTCAACATAGAGTAATATAACAAGTGCAATATGCAAGTATGTAGGAATCAATGCACAGCTCACACAAGTGTTTGCTTCTTGAGGTGGAGAGAGATAGGTGAACCGACTCAACATAAAAGTAAAAAGAATGGTCCTTCAAAGAGGAAAGCATCGATTGCTATATTTGTGCTAGAGCTTTTATTTTGAAAACATGAAACAATTTTGTCAACGGTAGTAATAAAGCATATGAGTTATGTAAATTATATCTTACAAGTTGCAAGCCTCATGCATAGTATACTAATAGTGCCCGCACCTTGTCCTAATTAGCTTGGACTACCGGATCTTTGCAATGCACATGTTTTAACCAAGTGTCACAATGGGGTACCTCCATGCCGCCTGTACAAAGGTCTAAGGAGAAAGCTCGCATTTTGGATTTCTCGCTTTTGATTATTCTCAACTTAGACATCCATACCGGGACAACATGGACAACAGATAATGGACTCCTCTTTAATGCATAAGCATGTGGCAACAATTAGTGTTCTCATATGAGATTGAGGATATATGTCCAAAACTGAAACTTCCACCATGATTCATGGCTTTAGTTAGCGGCCCAATGTTCTTCTCTAACAATATGCATGCTCCAACCATTAAGGTGGTAGATCTCTCTTACTTCAGACAAGACGGACATGCATAGCAACTCACATGATATTCAACAAAGAATAGTTGATGGCGTCCCCTAAAGCATGGTTATCGCACAACAAGCAACTTAATAAGAGATAAAGTGCATAAGTACATATTCAATACCACAATAGTTTTTAAGCTATTTGTCCCATGAGCTATATATTGCAAAGGTGAATGATGGAATTTTAAAGGTAGCACTCAAGCAATTTACTTTGGAATGGCGGATAAATACCATGTAGTAGGTAGGTATGGTGGACACAAATGGCATAGTGGTTGGCTCAAGTATTTTGGATGCATGAGAAGTATTCCCTCTCGATACAAGGTTTAGGCTAGCAAGGTTATTTGAAACAAACACAAGGATGAACGGTGCAGCAAAACTCACATAAAAGACATATTGTAAACATTATAAGACTCTACACCGTCTTCCTTGTTGTTCAAAACTCAATACTAGATGTTATCTAGACTCTAGAGAAACCAAATATGCAAACCAAATTAGCAAGCTCTAAGTGTTTCTTCATTAATGGGTGCAAAGTATATGATGCAAGAGCTTAAACATGAGCACAACAATTGCCAAGTATCAAATTATCCAAGACATTTTAGAGTTACTACATGTAGTATTTTCCAATTCCAACCATATAACAATTTAACGAAGAAGAAACTTCGCCATGAATACTATGAGTAGAGCCTAAGGACATACTTGTCCATACGCTACAGCGGAGCGTGTCTCTCTCCCACAAAGTGAATGCTAGGATCCATTTTATTCAAACAAAACAAAAAACAAAAACAAACCGACGCTCCAAGCAAAGTGCATAAGATGTGACGGAATAAAAATATAGTTTCAGGGGAGGAACCTGATAATGTTGTCGATGAAGAAGGGGATGCCTTGGGCATCCCCAAGCTTAGACGCTTGATTCTTCTTAGAATATGAAGGGGTGAACCACCGGGGCATCCCCAAGCTTAGAGCTTTCACTCTCCTTGATCATATTGTATCACACTCCTCTCTTGATCCTTGAAAACTTCCTCCACACCAAACTCGAAACAACTCATTAGAGGGTTAGTGCACAATAAAAATTCACATGTTCAGAGGTGACACAATCATTCTTAACACTTCTGGACATTGCATAAAGCTACTGGACATTAATGGATCAAAGAAATTCATCCAACATAGCGAAAGAGGCAATGCGAAATAAAAGGCAGAATCTGTCAAAACAGAACAGTCCGTAAAGATGGATTTTATTAGGCCACCAGACTTGCTCAAATGAAAATGCTCAAATTGAATTAAAGTTGGGTACATATCTGAGGATCATGCACGTAAATTGGCTTAATTTTCTCGAGCTACCTACGGGAGGTAGACCCAGATTCGTGACAAAGAAAGAAATCTGGAACTGCGCAGTAATCCAAATCTAGTACTTACTTTACTATCAAAGACTTTACTTGGCACAACAAAACACAAAACTAAGATAAGGAGAGGTTGCTACAGTAGTAAACAACTTCCAAGACTCAAATATAAAACAAAAATACTGTAGCAAAATAACACATGGGTTATCTCCCAAGAAGTTCTTTCTTTTAGCCATTAAGATGGGCTCAAGCAGCTTTAATGATGCACTCGCAAGAAATAGTATTTGAAGCAAAAGAGAGCATCAAGAGGCAAATTCAAAACATATTTAAGTCTAACATGCTTCCTATGCATAGGAATCTTGTAAATAAACAAGTTCATGAAGAGCAAAGTAACAAGCATAGCTTCAAAAATTTCAGCACATAGAGAGGTGTTTTAGTAACATGAAAATTTATACAACCATATTTTCCTCTCTCATAATAACTTTCAGTAGCATCATGAGCAAACTCAACAATATAACTATCACATAAAGCATTCTTATCATGAGTCTCATGCATAAAATTATTACTCTCCACATAGGCATAATCAATTTTATTAGTTGTAGTGGGAGCAAATTCAACAAAGTAGCTATCATTATTATTCTCATCATCAAATATAGGAGGCAAAGTATCATCAAAGTAAATTTTCTCCTCAATGCTTGGGGGACTAAAAAGATCATGAAAACCAGCTTCCCCAAGCTTAGAACTTTCTATATTATTATCAACAATGGTGTTCAAAGCGTTCATACTAATATTACTACCAAGCATGCAAATAAGATTCCATAGATTTTTTAATTTTTGCATCAAACAATCCATGTTTTAAATCAGGAAATAGAATAAGAAGCTCATTGTTGTCCATTATGCCAAACTAGTGTAAACAAGAAACAAAAAGATGCAATTGCAGGATCTAAAGGAAATAGCTTCAAGCACACACACAATGGCGCCAGAAAAGTACTGTTACCTGGAACCGGAGTATGAGTGCCTTTTACCTTTCCTCCCCGGCAACGGCACCAGAAAAGTGCTTGATGTCTACGGGAGCTTCTATTCTTGTAGACAGTGTTGGGCCTCCAAGAGCAGAGGTTTGTAGAACAGCAGCAAGTTTCCCTTAAGTGGATTACCCAAGGTTTATCGATCTCAGGGAGGAAGAGGTCAAAGATATCCCTCTCATGCAACCCTGCAACCACAAAGCAAGAAGTTCTCTTGTGTCCCCAACACACCTAATAGGTGTACTAGTTCGGCGAAGAGATAGTGAAATACAGGTGGTATGAATATATATGAGCAGTAGCAATGGCACCGTAAAAGTGCTTTGCCCAGGACAGTAGAACAAGCAGTAGTAACGCAGCAAGTAGTAACGCAAGAAAAACAAGAAACAAGCAGCGATAGCAGTATTTAGGAACAAGGCCTAGGGATTAGACTTTCACTAGTGGACACTCTCAACGTTGATCACATAACAGTAATAGATAAATGCATACTCTACACTCTTGTTGGATGATGAACACATTGCGTAGGATTACACGAATCCTCAATGCCGGAGTTAACAAGCTCCACAATTCAATGTTCATATTTAAATAACCTTAGAGTGCATGAAAGATCAATTCGACTAAACCAAGTACTAACATAGTATGCACACTGTCACCTTCACACTATGTAGGAGGAATAGATCACATTAATACCATCATAGCAATAGTTAACTTCATAATCTACAAGAGATCATAATCATAGCATACACCAAGTAGTAACACGGATGCACACACTGTCACCATTACACCGTGTAGGAGGAATAAAACTACTTTAATAACATTGCTAGAGTAGCACATAGATAAATTGCGATACAAAATACATTGCAATCATAAAGAGATATAAATAAGCACTTCACTATGCCATTCATAACAGTGAGTAAGTATTCTGTGAAATATAGCCTAAGAGACCCACACGGTGCACACACTGTCACCTTTACACACGTGGGACAAGGAGTCTCCGGAGATCACATAAGTAAAACTCACTTGACTAGCATAATGACATCTAGATTACAAGCATCATCATATGAATCTCAATCATGTAAGGCAGCTCATGAGATTATTGTATTGAAGCACATAGGAGAGAGATTAACCACATAGCTACCGGTACATGCCCCCGAGCCTCGATGGAGAACTACTCCCTCCTCATGGGAGCAAGCAGCGGTGATGAAGATGGCGGTGGAGATGGCAGCGGTGTCGATGGAGAAGCCTTCCGGGGCACTTCCCCGTTCCGGCAGCGGTGCCGGAACGAGACTCCTGTCCCCCGGATCTTGGCTTCGCGATGGCGGCGGCTCCGGAAGGTTTTCCGTATCGTGGTTTTTCGCATCGTGGGTTTCGCGACGGAGGCTTTAAGTAGGCGGAAGGGCAGAGTCGGGGGCCGACGAGGGGCCCACACCACAGGGCGGCGCGGCCCCCCTCCGGGCGCGCCGCCTTGTGGTTTTGCCACCTCGTGGCCCCACTTCGTATGCTCTTCGGTCTTCCGGAAGGTTCGTGGCGAAATAGGCCCCGGGTCTTGATTTCGTCCAATTCCGAGAATATTTCGTTACTAGGATTTCTGAAACCAAAAACAAGCAGTAAAACAAGAATCGGCACTTCGGCATCTTGTTAATAGGTTAGTTCCAGAAAATGCACGAATATGACATAAAGTGTGCATAAAACATGTAGGTATCATCAATAATATGGCATAGAACATAAGAAATTATCGATACGTCGGAGACGTATCAAATGTCAAGTTGATTATTGATCTATCATATATGTGTTGTTTATGTTCTTGCATGCTCTCCGTTGCTAGTAGAGGCTCTGGCCAAGTTGATACTTGTGACTCCAAGAGGGAGTATTTATGCTCGATAGTGGGTTCATGCCTCCATTGAATCCGGGACAGTTGATAGAAAGTTCTAAGGTTGTGGATGTGTTGTTGCCACTAGGGATAAAACATCAATGCTTTGTCTAAGGATATTTGTGTTGATTACATTACGCACCATACTTAATGCAATTGTCTCGTTGTTTGCAACTTAATACCGGAAGGGGTGCGGATGCTAACCCGAAGGTGGACTTTTTAGGCATAGATGCATGCCGGATAGCGGTCTATGTACTTTGTCGTAATGCCCCGATTAAATCTCATATTAGTCATCGTGATATGTATGTGCATTGTTATGCCCTCTCTATTTGTCAATTGCCCAACTGTAATTTGTTCACCCAACATGCTATTTCTTATTGGAGAGACACCACTAGTGAACTGTGGACCCCGGTCCATTCTTTTACATCTTAAATACAATCTACTGCAAACTCTGTTCTTTGTTGTTCTTCGCAAACAAACATCATTCTCCACACCATACGTTTAATCCTTTGTTTACAGCAAGCCGGTGAGATTGACAACCTCACTGTTAAGTTGGGGCAAAGTATTTTGATTGTGTTGTGCGGGTTCCACGTTGGCGCCGGAATCCCCGGTGTTGCGCCGCACTACACTCCTCCGCCAACAACCTTCACGTGGCCTTCATCTCCTACTCGGTTCGATAACCTTGGTTTCTTATTGAGGGAAAACTTGCTGCTGTACGCATCACACCTTCCTCTTGGGGTTCCCAACGGACGTGTGTCTCACGCGTCATCAAGCAATTTTTCTGGCGCCGTTGCCGGGGAGATCAAGACACGCTGCAAGGGGAGTCTCCCACATCCAATCTATTTACTTTGTTTTTGTCTTGCTTTACTTTACTTTATTTACTACTTTGTTTGCTTTCTCTATATCAAAAATACAAAAAAAATTAGTTACTTGCTTTACTTTATTTACTGTCTTGTTTGCGTTCTTTATATCAAAAACACAAAAAAATTAGTTACTTGCATTTACTTTATTTACCTTTTGTTTGTTTCATCATGCTTCCTCCTAAGTTCACTCTGAAATATATACCGGTAGAGCGTGGGTCTATCATTGGAAGAGATAATATAGAAAAAAAATTCACTCATGTTAGTACAGTTAAAGATTTTGAAGATAGACACTTGGTAGAACTTGCCCCTACTTATGAAATTGCTACTGCCTCTTTACTGCACATGTTGGAAACTAGATTTGTTAATCTCAATCCTATAATGCAACATATGTTTCTCACACTCTTTGATATGGAAATGGGAGAATAGAGAGATTTTGTTTTAGAGGTCCTTCTTAGAGAATTTGGTGATATAGCTAAAGAAGCTAGAAAAGTTTTTATTAAGCATAACAGACTTGGCTTTTATACCGATTTTACAAAAACACTTGAAAAGATGGACGAAGATAAATTAAAGTACACTAATAAAGTCAATGGTGAGGGGGAGATTAAAGTACCGATACCTAGTAAGCTCCTAGGGATGCATGAAGCTCTAGAAAATAACTATGCTTGGCTTGTTCCTGAAAATTTGTTTCATGAGGATAGTAAGCCTAAGAGCAACGAAAGAGGAGTTACTTACATAGACAAGATACAATGCATTGTTGAGAAAACTCCCAACTCTAATGTTAATGTTTCATCTCTCGATAATACTTGATTCACACTTTCTGCGCCTAGCCGAAAGGCGTTAAAGAAAAGCGCTTATGGGAGACAACCCATTATTTTACTTCTGCACTTTTGTTTTATATTTGAGTCTTGGAAGTTGTTACTACTGTAGCAACATCTCCTTATCTTATTTTATTGCATTGTTGTGCCATGTAAAGTCTTTGATAGTAAGGTTAATACTAGATTTGGATTACTGCGCAGAAACAGATTTCTTGCTGTCACGAATTTGAGTAGACCTCTCTGTAGGTAACTCAGAAAAATCTGCCAATTTACGTGTGTGATCCTCAGATATGTACGCAACTTTCATTAAATTTGAGCTTTTTCATCTGAGCAAGTTAAGTGCCCCTGAAAAATTCGTCTTTACGGACTGTTCTGTTTTGACAGATTCTGTCTTTTATTTTGCATTGCCTCTTTTGCTATGTTGAATGGATTTCTTTGTTCCATTAACTTTCAGTAGCTTTGTGCAATATCCAGAAGTGTTAAGAAAGATTATGTCACCTCTGAATATGTGAATTTTTGATTATGCACTAACCCTCTAATGAGTTTGTTTTGAGTTTGGTGTGGAGGAAGTTTTCAAGGATCGAGAGAGGAGGATGATACAATATGATCAAGAAGAGTGAAAAGTCTAAGCTTGGGGATGCCCCCGTGGTTCATCCCTGCATATTTCAAGAAGACTCAAGCATCTGAGCTTGGGGATGCCCAAGGCATCCCCTTCTTCACCGACAACTTATCAGGTCACCTCTAGTGAAACTATATTTTTATTCTGTCACATCTTATGTGCTTTACTTGGAGCGTCTGTATGTTTTTATTTTTGTTTGTGTTTGAATAAAATCGGATCCTAGCATTCCTTGTGTGGGAGAGAGACATGCTCCGCTGTTTCATATGAACACTGGTGTTCTTAGCTTTATTTTTAATGTTCATGGCGAAGGTTGAAACTGCTTCGTTCATTGTTATATGGTTGGAAACAGAAAATGCTTCATGTGGTAATTGGTATATTGTCTTGAATAATTTGATACTTGGCAATTGTTGTGCTCAAATAGATCATGTTTAAGCTCTTGCATCATGTACTTTGTACCTATTAATGAAGAACTACCATAGAGCTTGTTGAAATTTGGTTTGCATGATTGGTCTCTCTAAAGTCTAGATATTTTCTGGTGAAGTGTTTGAACAACAAGGAGATAGTGTAGAGTCTTATAATGCTTGCAATATGTTCTTATGTAAGTTTTGTTGTACCGGTTCATACTTGTGTTTGCTTCAAACAACCTTGCTAGCCAAAGCCTTGTACCGAGAGGGAATACTTCTCGTGCATCCAAATCCTTGAGCCAAAAACTATGCCATTTGTGTCCACCATACCTACCTACTACATGGTATTTCTCTGCCATTCCAAAGTAAATTACTTGAGTGCTACCTTTAAAATTTCATTCCTTGTATTTGCAATACATAGCTCATGGGAAAATAGCCTTAAAAACTATTGTGGTATTGAATATGTAGCTTATGTGTCTTATTTCTTATAAGTTGCTTGTTGAGCGGTAACCATGTTTCTGGGGACGCCATCAACTATTACACCTTTGTTGAACATCATGTGAGTTGCTATGCATGTTCGTCTTGTCTAAAGTAAGGGTGATTTATCATGATCAAATGGTTTGAGTATGCATATTGTTAGAGAAGAACATTGGGCCGCTAACTAAAGCCATGAATCATGGTGGAAGTTTCAGTTTGGACATTAATCCTCAAATCTCTTATGAGAATATTATCTGTTGTTGAATGCTTAAGCATTAAAGAGGAGTTCATTATCTGTTGTCTATGTTGTCCCGGTATGGATGTCCTAAGTTGAGATCTATCAAAAAACAAGAAATCAAATGCGATCTATCTCCTTGGACCTTTGTACAGGCGACATAAAGGTACCCCTTTGTGACAGTTGGTTGAAACATATGTTATGCAATGATAATCCATGTAAATCCAAGCTAATTAGGACAAGGTGCGAGCACTATTGGTACTCTATGCATGAGGCTTGCAACTTATAGGACATCTTATGCATAACACATATGAATTATTACTACCGTTGATAAAATTGTTTCTATGTTTTCAAAATGAAAAGCTCTAGCACAAAAACAGTAATCCATGCTTCCCTCTGCGAAGGGCTCATTCTTTTACTTTATGTTGAGTCAGTTTACCTACTTCTTTCTATCTTAGGAGCAAACACTTGTGTTAACTGTGTCCATTGATTCCTACATATTTGCTTATTTGCATTCATCATATTACTTCGTGTTGACAATTATCCATGAGATATATCCATGAGATAAACATGTTGATGTTGAAAGCAACTGCTGAAACTTATATCTTCCTTTGTGTTGCTTCAAAACTTTCTACTAAGAATTTATTGCTTTATGAGTTAACTCCTGTGCAAGTCTTACTGATGCTTGTCTTGAAAGTACTATTCATGAAAAGTCTTTGCTATATGATTCAGCTTGTTTAAGTCATTGTCTTTACCATTGCTTCGAATCACTTCATTCATCTCATATGCTTTACAATAGTATTGATCAAGATTATGATAGCATGTCACTTCAGAAATTATCCTTGTTATCGTTTACCTACTCGAGGGCGAGTAGGAACTAAGCTTGGGGATGCTTGATACGTCTCAAACGTATCTATAATTTCTTATGTTCCATGCTAATTTTATGATACTACTCACATGTTTTATACACACTTTATGTCATTATTATGCATTTTCCGGTACTAACCTATTGACAAGATGCCGAAGCGCCAGTTCCTGTTTTGTGCTATTTTTGGTTTCAGACATCCTACAAAGGAAATATTCTCGGAATTGGACGAAATCAACGCCTAGGGTCTTATTTTTCCACGGAGCTTCCAAAACACCGAAGAGCATACGAAGTGGGGCCACGAGGCGGCCAGACCATAGGGCGGCGCGGCCTTGATGGGGCCTGCGCCGGCCTATGGTGTGGGCCCCTCGCGCGCCTCCCGACTCCGCCCTTCCGCCTACTTAAACTCTCCGTCGCGAAAACCCTACTACCGAGAGCCACGATACGGAAAAAGTTCCAGAGATGCCGCCGCCGCCAATCCCATCTCGGGGGATTCAGGAGATCGCCTCCGGCACCCTGCCGGAGAGGGGAATCATCTCCCGGAGGACTCTACATCACCATGATCGCCTCCGGACTGATGTGTGAGTAGTTCACCCTTGGACTATGGGTCCATAGCAGTAGCTAGATGGTTGTCTTCTCCTCTTGTGCTATCATGTTTAGATCTTGTGAGCTGCCTATCATGATCAAGATCGTCTATTTGTAATGCTACATGTTGTGTTTGTTGGGATCCGATGAATATGGAATACAATGTCAAGTTGATTATTGATCTATCATATATGTGTTGTTTATGTTCTTGCATGCTCTCCGTTGCTAGTAGAGGCTCTGGCCAAGTTGATACTTGTGACTCCAAGAGGGAGTATTTATGCTCGATAGTGGGTTCATGCCTCCATTGAATCCGGGACAGGTGACGTAAAGTTCTAAGGTTGTGGATGTGCCGTTGCCACTAGGGATAAAACATCAATGCTTTGTCTAAGGATATTTGTGTTGATTACATTACGCACCATACTTAATGCAATTGTCCGTTGTTTGCAACTTAATACCTGGAAGGGGTGCGGATGCTAACCCGAAGGTGGACTTTTTAGGCATAGATGCATGCTGGATAGCGGTCTATGTACTTTGTCGTAATGCCCTGATTAAATCTCATATTAGTCATCGTGATATGTATGTGCATTGTTATGTCCTCTCTATTTGTTAATTGCCCAACTGTAATTAGTTCACCCAACATGCTATTTCTTATTGGAGAGACACCACTAGTGAACTGTGGACCCCGGTCCATTCTTTTACATCTGAAATACAATCTACTGCAAACTCTGTTCTTGGTTGTTCTTCGCAAACAAATATCATTCTCTACACCATACGTTTAATCTTTGTTTACAGCAAGCCGGTGAGATTGACAACCTCACTGTTAAGTTGGGGCAAAGTATTTTGATTGTACTGTGCAGGTTCCATGTTGGCGCCGGAATCCCTGGTGTTGCGCCGCACTACACTCCTCCGCCAACAACCTTCACGTGGCCTTCATCTCCTACTGGTTCGATAACCTTGGTTTCTTACTGAGGAAAAACTTGATGCTGTACGCATCACACCTTCCTCTTGGGGTTCCCAACAGACGTGTGTCTCACGCGCCATCAGGGGTGGGGGCGCGCCTCTTCCTGTCCTTGAGGGCGAGGCTGCTGGAAACCCTCGTTGTCGATGACGGGGACGCGGTGGATCTCTGAGCGCGGGCCGATGCGCTCCTTGGCCGGGACGCGGGAGGTCGTGGCAGCTCGGGGAGCAGCGTTCGTCGGAGGGACGGCGGCTGGTCGCGACGCTGGCGTTAGTGGAGGCGTGCGGGCCACCTCGTTGTAGGAGCGGGAGCTCGAGGACTCATCGCCGGAGCCGGCCCAGCGGCGCTCGGGCGGGCCGGTGGTTGCCGACGTTGGAGCTGGAGGAGGACATGGCGGTGGTGGGAAGCTTGGAGGTCTACGGGGGTGCCAGGGGAGAGGCGGCGGCGCAGGGCTAGGCTAGGCTGGGGGAGCCATCTTTCCATCGTCCGGACATGGATATATGAAAGTGTATAATTAACCATATCATTGGTAATCATGAGCTTCGACTGAAATTGCAAAAAAAATCAACGGGCTCAAGAGATTTTGGCTAAAATTTGAAGATCGAACTAAACTAAAGCAGGTATCGGACTGAACTGCCCTAGTCCGGTGCGTGGGCACTGTGCAACGGCCAACGGTGGAGAATGTCACTTACCGGCGGAGGTGGCGATGGTTGGGACTTTGGAGGGCAGCAAGGAAGATCTGCAACAGCGGAGACGGAACGGTTGGGAGGGCAGCGGCGGAGAGTTTTCTCTATTTTTTTCAGCGGAAGCGTTATCACTTACGAGTATATTTTTTTTGAGAGAATCACTTTTTTTAGTGAAGTCAATAGAGTAATCCCCACGCATGAAGGCCCATAAGAAATAAGGCGGCCCAAGACCAGAAAATCTAGGCCTGCAGTCTCAGCCTCAGCCACGGCTTGCTTCCTACTGAGCACCGGCCACAAGCAGAAAGCGCCCGCATCGGCATGCATCTCGCCGCCGACTACCCCCATCGCGGCGGCGGCGGCCGCCTAGGCCTCGGCCCCCTCGCCGCCCCCGTGCTCCGTACCGAGAACCGTCGCCGTGCGATCGCAGGAGGCGCCGTCCTCGCCTCGGCGCTGCTGCTCGTGGCCACGCCACGCCTCCGCCACTCCCCGGCGCTCCACCTCTTCGCCGACATGCGCAACCTCCTCGGCGTGCCCAACACCCTCAACGTGCTCACCGCATACCCGCTCCTCCTTGCCGGAGTACCGGGACTCGTCCTCTGCCTCTTCGGCAGCGGTTGCTTTGGCATCAGGTGCGCCCGTGCCCTTTCCCCTTTGCTAGCATACCTGCTATCTGCTGAAATGTTTAGCTTAAAGAACTAAACAAGTGCATACTTTTTTTTCTCTTTCATAATATGCACCATTTCCGGAACTTTGTTGACTTTATTTGAAAATGGGAAGCGGAACCAATGTGTCAAACTCCCAGTATCAGACGCTGAACAATATTACGAAGGAGGCACATCTAATCAATTATGCTTGATGCCTTAGGACAGAGTTCGTAGTGTGTACCTAGAAATTACGAGTTCGTTAGTATCACTGAAAGGGACGGTCTTGATTCACCATGAATCGGATGAGCCTCTAGCTCCACCAATTGAGAATTTGAAATAATGCTCGAGTTAAATAAGAATATCACTGGCCCAGTGAAAAATGAAAAATAAACCATGTTTTCCTAGCTACTGCTGGTTTTATTGGTGATGTGCATCAGCTTTAAGAATCCTTTTTTTTAAATGAAGGCAAAAGCTTTGCCTTATGCATTAATTAAGAAGAAGGTGCCCAGTTTTTTAGAGGGAAATTGGGCAAATACAAACAGGGCCAAGCCCACCCAACAACAAATCAATAGGGACACGCCCACCCTCACCGATGACACATCGGAGACCACAAACCGACGCCAACCACACAAACACAACCAACGGCGAACGGCTCCACCAAAATAGCTTTAAGAATCCTCACTCTTACAGTATACTCAAATATGGGTGATGATTTAAATGTTCAGTTAAGATGTATTTGGCTGCGATCTTACTGTTTGCAGAAAAAAATTGTTTAATGCACAACTAATCACCTATTCACCTTGTGTCTTGCTGCCTAAAAAATTATGCTATAACTATCAAATGAACAAGCCAGAATAAAATGATAGTGTGCTCCTTGCATTCGGTTAAAAGTTTCATAGAGGACAAATTTGTAGCTAAGATTTCTTACTTCAAGGAACCTTGTGTTCTCGTGTTCTCTTGAATGTGTCAAATGAATTGTACTGGTGTTTGATAAAATCTATATCACTTTCTGGAAACTATGTAGTTTAAGGTGGGAGGCCTTGGGATGGTTCCTCTTCTATGCTGGGAATGTATGTGCAGCATTTGGCTCAGCTTACTATCACCTCAAGCCAGATGATGACCGGTTGATTTGGGACAGGTTGCCGGTATTCTAAACATTTCCTCTTTCTGCCATCTCCTGTCTGCTGTTTAGTTATTATCATTAACTTGTATTTTTGTCGTGAACTTATGGAGTGAGTTTACTGATAGTTTAACATCTCAATTACTGTTTATGTAATTCCTTTTCAAAGAATGCAGTTGTCCTACTTACATTTTTACATTTTAAATCCTAGCATTGACCATAGGCGAAAAATATCTGTATCTGGGTTTCCGTGTGAGTTTTGATCTGAATATTATTGTGCTATGTATCTGATCTGGATATTCTGTTGGTGCATAAACCAATGGGATCAATGAATTTCTACTAACCTCTTGGGGATATGAATGTTTACTGGATGCTCTTGCAATGCAGATGATGATGTCAGCCTCCTCACTTTTGTCTATATTAGTAATTGAAAGAGTTGATGAGAGGGCTGGGTTATCTTGTTTGATATCACTCCTGTCTCTCTTACTCGTGAGCACTGCATGTGAAAGGTATAGACAAGTGTGACTCGTTGAGCTTTTTTGTTCTAATGTTGGTATCAAATAGATTCTGAAAATGTGTCCTATCCAATGTCATGTTCTGGCTGGTTTGCAGGGTTCTTGATGATATGCGTCTTTGGGTTGTTTTAAACTTGGTTCCTTGTGTTGTGATTCCTGCAATGCTATTCTTGTTCCCACCAAAGTATACACACTCAAGATTTTGGTTTCTTGCTACAGGTAACAGTGAATACTCTAACGCATTGGGATTTACAAACCTTGAGAAACCCTTATTTGATTGGCATCTTTGGTGCAGGCTTTTACCTACTGGCAAGATTTGAAGGCCTTGCTGACAGAAAGGTTTACAGTGTGAATAGATACTTCATTAGCGGTCATTCCTTGGAGCACCTTTGCTTTGCCATGGTTACCTTGATACTTACTGTGATGTTATCCTTCAGAAATATAAAGATCACCAGGTACCAATTTAACCAATGTTCATTAGATTTAGATTCTTTGAAGAGCTGCATTATTGATGTTCATTAGATTTAGATTCTTTGAAGAGCTGCATTATTGAGTCACGGTGGTCAATTTTATTTGGTAACTTGTTAGGTTTTCTTACTTGCTAAGGTTGGTCCTTTCTAAAGTAGACAGTGATAACTTTTAAGTGCATATTGGGAAATGCCTCTAGTTATATATCGCATCTACAAAACTCGAGCTATAAGCATCTGATTAATCTACAATTCTTCATCGTCTCCACAGGGACTCGTGACTATCGCCATACTGTTGCAGATTGTAACATCATATGTTCAGAGGAGGCCCTGCAGTGTCTGGATGAATCTGAAGAAACATAGATAGCTTTTCCATCTCCTTTTCATGGCGTGGGTGCTCATTGCTCCTTCCCTGAAGTTTTCAAGATTGCTGATGGCAAAGACAGGGGCCGTGACATTATCTGATACGTGTGTTGATGTTGTGAGAATTGTTTGCGCTTTGAGGTTGTTAACTTGAAGATAGAAGAATTGTTGGACCAGTAGATCGCAATGTATAAATATTTCAGCTGTCACACAAGAATTATTGGCTAGCTCTGTTGATTAGGCAAGAGGATTGCAACCTGTAAAGATTTGGGTACTCCGTATGTCTATGTCTCCATACATTGAGATTTTCTTAAAGCCTCAATGGATTCAGAAAATGTAACCTCAGTTTAGTGAAAAGTGATTTAGCAGAACCTTAATTTTTTGTTGCAGATTGTGATTTAGAATAAAGATTTCAATTGTCACGCAATATGTTTATTACTCCAGTAGTATGAGTCGGGAGGGTTGAACTGCGATGATAGTTGGGAGTGGGACCAACTCGTAGATGTACTGTCGCCTTGGAGCAGCCGCTTCTCGCCCGCGCAACCCGCAGCGCCCGCAGCTTGCAGGTCTTAAACAAGGAGAGATGCTCCATGCTCAAGTATTAAAAAGTTGCTACAAACGGAATATTTGTGCCTCTGGAAACCTTTTTTTTTACGAAAGGCAGACATGCTGCTGCTTTCATTGATCATAGAAGAAAGAATACATGGTATGTGGTACAGGTACACTAGGCGCAAGACAAAAAAGACAACCGAGCAAGAAGCCCCAGCTTAAAAGAAACAAAAAAAAAAGATGAAGTGGTTGTCGTCAATCCGGCTCTCTTGGTCTATTCAGGAGATCATGCACAAGGATTCTTCCAGCAGCACACCAATCAGTTGCAGTCTCAATAATCTTGTAAAAAACCTGAGAAGGCGACTTTGACATTTGGTTGAAAATCCTATCATTGCGTTCCTTCCATAGCTCCCAGGAAACCACGGTGGCGATTGAATTGAACCGTCGCGTGGAAACCTTGTTCAACCCAACCACCTGCTCAGACCACCACTCATCAATGGACAAAGCCTTGCACATGTCAGTCCTAGGAACCAAAAGGCAGCGGTTGAAGACCAGACCCCAGATTTGATGTGCAAAGGAGCATCCAAGAAGGAGATGCAGCGCAGTTTCATGGTGAATAAAACACAAGGGGCGGAATGGATTGTGAGGCATTCCTCGCTTCAACAAATTATCGGCAGTGAGACACCTCCCAAGTACAGTGAGCCAGACGAAAAACTGGCATTTGAGTGGTGCATCTGAGTCCCAGATAGTGCGATGATAGTTGGTCGCAATGCTACCCTCAAACTGAATATTGTAGGCCGACTGGACAGAGAAAACACCATTGTCGGTCCATTTCCAAGTCAAAGAGTCCCGAACATCCTCCTGAAGCTGAGCATTCTGAAACCTACTTGACATGTATGCGAAAAATGGTGGTCTTGAAGGCTCCTATTTGGTTTTCTGTACCATGCAAAAGTGAGATCTGAACTGTTGGAATTCAATGATAGGGGGATATGAGAATTCAGAAATGGCATTAAGTTATTTGGTGAAATGATTCTTGATGAGCTGCAACCTGACCAGGTAACTTACATTCCCCTCCTTTCAACATGCAGCCACTGTGGGACTAGTTGAGAAAGGAAAGTTCTATTGGTTTTGTATGATGACTGTTATGCCAGGGTTCAAGCACTACAGTAGATGGGTGAGTTTGTTGGGTAGGGCAGGCTTATTGGTGGAAGCACTTGATTTACTGATGAAATTCCCATTTGCCAATAAATGTCCTGGGCTATTGAGAATTCTGCTAAGCTCCTGTGTAGCATTAAAATATTTGTCCATTGGTGTTCTTGCTGCTGAACAGGCACTAGAGAAAGACCCAGATGACATGTCAAGTTGTCAACAAATATATTGCTTTCAAGCCTGGATACTTCTGCAGGAAAATGGGATGTTCTAGCTGAAATTCGGAGAAGCATCAGAAGAATCATAATTGAGAAGGAACCTGGATTGAGCTGGATTGAGATGAAAAGATGGTTCATATTTTCTCTGCAGATGGTGAATGACATACTCAGATAGATGACTGTCATGGAGAGTTGCTTAGCCTTAAGGCATGCTTGAACTCAATACACTGGTGGAAAAAGGGCCTTTGGTCGCGGTTCGCAACTGCCATTAGTCGCGGTTGCGCAACCGCGACCAAAGGAGCGCGACTAAAGGCGCCCTCTCCTTTAGTCGCGGTTGCTTAAGAACCGCGACTAAAGGCCCGTCCACGTGGGCGCCAGGCGGCCGTCGGGGCGGAGGACCTTTAGTCGCGGTTCTTCTGGCCAACCGCGACTAAAGGCCGCCGCAGGTTTAGGGTTTTAGGCCCCCCCTAAACCTGCCCCCCCTAAACCTATTTTCTGTTTAATTTGTATTGTTTCATTTCTTTCGTGCTTTATTGTAATTTTGAAGGAGTTTCACATATTCTACGGTACTACATACATGCATATGAATTTCAAACAAATTTGAAATTAGAACCAAAAAGAATTCAAGAGGAATATACAATATATATTCAATATCATCGGATGACCATATACAAGTTTGAACAAGTTTCCATACATAATTTAATGCATGTATAGTTCTACGTCCTCGTAATGGTGTTCTCCTTTAGGATCGAGGACTTCCCTCGTGAACCATCCAGCTAGTTCCTCTTGAAGTGATCGGAAGCGAGCTTCTGGACTAAGCATCATCCGGAGGTTATTCCTCTGAGCATTGGTATCACTCGGACGCGCTCGGAGGTGTATCTCCGGATCATCTCACGTACATAGTATCCACATAGATTGGTCCCCGGTGGCTGAATATCGCTACCATTCTTAGCCTTTGACCGCATGAAATGTAGCTCTTTTTGAATTCACCGACCTTTGTATCTGAGAACCGTCTCCAAACCCTACGAGGCAAAGAAAATTAAATGAACAAGAGAGTTATTAGTTAATTACTTGAAGCTTAATTTGGAAATGAACGAAATAGGCCGATCGATATAGAGCGCAAATGAATGAAAACAATTACTTTTGAATCATTTTTCTCATGTCGGCCCAAAGCGCCGATCCATATTCAGAGAGTCGTGGACGAGACATTCTGATTTGTCAACTTTAATTACTAGCAGAATCCAGTGGAACCTGCGGACACGATACATGCACAGTACGTCATGCATAACTCATCGATTAGCCGGCCACATACCATGCATGGAGTAAACAAAAGAGAATATGCTCAAGACATAAACACTCACCCAAAATGGTAAGGAAATAGAATATCACTTTTGAGTTCCTGCTTTGTAAGAAACTGCCACAGGTCTGCCTCCACGTCGGCGGGGTGATGCTGTAACGTATATCCATTAACGATGTGTGGGTCAATGAACCCAACATCATGGATGTTCCTTACTTTGCATTCCTTAATCTTCATTCTGCATGTATAATAGCGGACACAACAATATAGTTAGGACATATATATATAGTGCAGGCAATATGAACGAGATGGGGAAGAAATAAATCACTTACAGAACGTAGCAACTGATGATAGATTTGTCGAGCTCGCGCAGATTGAAAAGCTGGAACAATTCACTCAGATGAATTTGTACAGAGTAATGTTTGAAGTGATGCTCATATCCAACTTCCGCATAAATATATTCTTTGGCGTTTTTATTTTTTATGTAACCCTTGTACCATTTCAGCAGACCTTTCATTTGTGGAGGTAGATCCTCTTCCCGCGCAGGCTCGACGAGAGGCCCATTCTTCACATATGTAAGTACTACCTCCTTCACTGGCGCCTCATCAAGGCCTAACAGTTCACGAAGAGTAATACCTAAGTTGGCCGCTTGTTCTCTGGCACTCGTTACAGTCAATCCCTGTGCTGCCGCAGCTTCTATGATATCGGGGGCATCCGGACCGGCGGCTGTCACTATAAGCGGGGCAATCGATTGTTTACTTTGTTCCCCGAGCTGGGCAACTCGTTTCCCGCTTTTTTTACTTTCTAATTCCGCTTTCTCGGCCTCCTCTTTCTTCTCCTTGAACATGCGTGCCTGATTACGAAGTTCACGTGCATAGTCGTCGAGCGGATTCTTCGCGGCTTGGGACGGTGTGTTCAAAAATGACTTAGCCCACTTCTTTTGCTCATCAGAAAATACTGGCTTGGGCTCGGGCTCTCTTTTCTTCTTCCAGTCCGCCTTCCATTTCTCATATTCAGCAGTCGCGGCCGCCTCGACTTCATCGGCACTACGTTCCCAAGGCCTCGTGGGAAGAGGCTTCAGTGATGGCTCCGGTACCTTTGTTATCTTAGGTACATAAGGGTCCGGGTTAATACTCCAGGACTGCTGCTTCTGCTTCTTCGCCGGAGGTGGATTGGGGGCGGCGTGCGCGCTACCCGCTCGGGGCGGACTAGGGGCGGCGGCCGCTTACCCGCCGGAGGTGAATTGGGGGCGGCGTCGGCCGACGTGAAGGAGGTGTAGGTGAAGCACCACCACCACCACCGCCACCGCCACCACCACCACCGTAGGGGGGTGGACTTGTTGTCCTTGGCGCCTCGACTGGAAACTTGATAAACTTCTTTTGCCATAGAATGAACTGGCGCTTGACATCTCCAAGTCTTCTCTCCCCTTCAGGTGTAGCAATGTCAATGTCCAGGTCCTCAAACCCTTGGACTATGTCCTCCACCGTGACACGAGCATAGCCATCTTGAATGGGGTTGTTGTGGTGGAGTGCTCCGGTAAACATGGTAAAGCACTCGCCGATGGCTACCTTCATGGACATGTTCCCGATAGGATAATACAGATGACATTCTTTCATCTCCTTTATATCGTCCACGGGGTAGCGAGGAGGATCCGGTGCAGTAATTTCGACCACCAGAGGCTCCGGTGCAGTAATTTCGATCGTCGGTGCACCAGCCAGTGGGGCCTCCGTGGAAGCCACGCTGCTTCTCCGTTGCTGGCTTCCGAGATCCAATGGATGATCTTCATGCTGCGCCTGAGCTGCATCTCTTTCGGCTACTAGTACACTCACGGTTTTCTTCATCACATCCATTTCCGATGCCAACCGCGCCACAACATCTGCTTCCCGATCCATCTTTCTCTTACGGCTTCGTAACCGTACGGGTCATCGTTCGGGGAACCCTATTTTCCACGGAATGTGCCCCTTGCCTCGTACACGTCCTCCGTGTTCAGGATTCCCGAGGGCTTTTGTCGCCGCGTCGTTCTCTCCGTTGAACTTGATCTTCCCCTCTTGAGCATCCCTCATTGCCTCAATAAGCTTTTGGGTGGGTTTAATTATTTTGCCCCGGTAAACACACTCCCTGTCTCCGGGTTCAGCGATCCCCCATGCCCGTACCACCAGCTTTTGGCCCTTGGGTCCCATCCCTCCGTACCTGGACGGATTCCTCGCGCCCTCAGCCTTGTTCTCCATCTTCTCCCACCTAGGCTCCCAAAGGCGATACCCTCCTGGCCCCATAATATGATTGTACTCCTTCTTAGCCGCATTTTCCTTATTTTTTTCGATATTTGAATGAACTGCTCCGATTTCTTTTGCTTCACAAATTCTGGCCAATCATGTTGCAGTTTCCATATTGTCCTTTGAAATCCGGAGTCTTGTTCTGCTTGACAAAGTCATGGGCTAGATTTTTCTTGAATTTCCGGAATGCGTCGGACATCTTATGAAGAGCGAACTGTTTGACTAGCCTTCTCCTCTCCTTGTTTTCCTCAATCTTGTCACCCTCCTCATCGAATTTTTGGTATTCCGGTGGTAGAACGAAATGTTCCATAAGCTTCTTGAAGCAATCTTTTTTTGTTCTCTTATCGACAAAAGTGAAACCAAGACGTGCCTTCTTTGGCTGATTCCACTCCTGGACGGTGATCGAGACGTTGTCTCTAACAACGGCTCCGCATTGGCTGATAAACTTGGTGGCGTTCTTGCGGGGCTCCAGCGGCCTGCCAGTTGCACTGTCGACAACCTCGATGGTGCATGTTTCTCCTTGTTTCATCGTCTTGGTTGCGCCACGCTTTGACGACGTACTCGATTTTTTCGACGATCCGGCCGAAGGCTAAAATAAGAAAGAGAGTCGCGCGCGTTAGTACACACATATTTATTCAAATCAGTTAGTTTGTATCACCAGAGGCTCAATGTATATATATACCTCGGCGCCGGAGGTGGTTGCTACTTCCAATTGAAGATCATCGTTTATCGACGTTTCTTCGGCATCATCTTGCTGACGGCGCCCTTCATCTTCACCGTCAAGGTTCAGATAAGAAGAGATATCATCTTCTTCTTGTCCGGTCGGCACATATAGAATATCGCCGTTTATGATGCCGAACATATGGTCTTCAGCGTCCGGATCATAGTTCTCCATAATCGGGTCAGCTCTATCGTCCGCCATATGTCAGTCCTGAAAACATGTAGTCAAAACAAATTAATTGTGTATATGCATTATCACATCTCTTCTACATATAAAGAGAGGGCGACGAGGGAGGCGAGAGGGGGGACGCAGTGACCGCGTGACCGAGAGACCGGTGGCGGTGGCGAAAGGGCGGTGGCGGGGCCGAGGACACATAACCCTCGCCGCCCCCTCTCGATCCCAAAAAAACACCGCGCGTATACGGAGGGGGCGACGAGCGCTGCCCCCTCCGTATACGCGCGGTGGTTAAGTTATTTTTGTTATTTTAAAAGTGACAAACTTTTGTTAAGTTATTTTAAAAGTGACCGAGAGACCGGTGGCGGTGGCGAAATGGCGGTGGCAAAAGGAGGGGGCGAGGAAGGGGTGGGAGAGGGTGTCGCGGAAGAGGGAGGCGAGGACGAGCGCGTTGGCGTTGGCGCGTTGACGACGTTGGCGTTGGCGCGTTGAATAGAGGTAGCGTTGGTGCGTTGAATAGAGGTCGCGTTGACGGCGTTACATTTTTATGAATAGAGGTAGCGTTGGCGCGTTGACGGCATCGCCGTTCAAATATAAAACAAAATCTAAAAAGCATAAATCTTCAAAGTGAAATTTTAGTTCATTTTTTATTAAGTCAAAATTTTAGTTCATTTTTTATTAAGTCAATTTTTATTAAGTCAAAATTTTAGTTCATTTTTTATTAAGTCAATTTTTATTAAGTAAAAAAGAAATGAGGGAGATTTTTTAGTTTTTTCAAGTCAAATTTTAGTTTTTTTACACAATCTTATTGTTAAGTTTCAATTTTTGTTAAGTAAAAAAAAACAAAAAAAATTGAGAGATGGGCGCCGACCGCCCGTGTACTGTGGCGCGCGCCCCTCCCTCTCTGTGTGTGGCGCGCGCGCGCCCGTGTACTGGCGGCGGCGCCAGCGGGGAAGCTAGCTGAGCACCGGCCTGCGGCGTGGCGGCTGGCCGGCGGGAAGATCCGACGCCAAGGAATGAAGAGCGGCACCGGCGGGGATGAGCGCGGGCGCAACACATACGTATGAGCAGGGCGCGGCGGCGGCGAGGGGACGGGCTTCGGTGGCGACGACGACGAGCAGGGCGCGGCGGCGGTCGGCGAGAGGGTGCGGCGAGGACGGCGTCGAGGGCGCGGCGGCGACACGGCGTCAAGGGCGTGGCGGCGACACAGCGTCGAGAGCGCGGCGGACGGCGGCGCGGCGGCGTGGATCGTCTCTGTAACTGGCGGAGATGAAGAGAATGGCGCGGCCGTTCGCGCCTACGCGGTTTTATAGGGGCAACCCTTTAGTCGCGGTTGGCCACCCCAACCGCGACTAAAGGGTTTTTCGCCCGAATTTCGTTTCCCGCGGAGAAAACCCTTTAGTCGCGGTTGGGGAGGCCAACCGCGACTAAAGGTATTTTTCAAAATACTTTTTTTTCAAATTGTTAAAAATACAAATAGTATATCAAAAAATTAAGAAAAGTAAAACTAATTCAATTCAAAATGTTAAAAATACAAATAATATATCAAAAAATTAAGAAAAGTAAAACTAATTCAATTCAAAATGTTAAAAATACAAATAATATATCAAAAAAATCAGAAAATAAAACTAATTCAATTCAAAATGTTAAAAATACAAATAATATATCAAAGAAATCAGAAAATAAAACTAATTCAATTCAAAATGTTAAAAATACAAATAGTATATCAAAAAATTAAGAAAAGTAAAACTAATTCAATTCAAAATGTTAAAAATACAAATAATATATCAAAAAATTAAGAAAAGTAAAACTAATTCAATTCAAAATGTTAAAAATACAAATAATATATCAAAAAAATCAGAAAATAAAACTAATTCAATTCAAAATGTTAAAAATACAAATAGTATATCAAAAAATTAAGAAAAGTAAAACTAATTCAATTCAAAATGTTAAAAATACAAATAATATATCAAAAAATTAAGAAAAGTAAAACTAATTCAATTCAAAATGTTAAAAATACAAATAATATATCAAAAAATCAGAAAATAAAACTAATTCAATTCAAAATGTTAAAAATACAAATAGTTCTCCCGGGCCTGTCTTCCCGCCAGTTCTTTCCCACCTCTTTCTTCCCGCCTCTTTCTTCCCGCCAATTTCTTCCCGCCAATTTCTTCCCGCCTCTTTCTTCCCGCCACTTTCTTCCCGCCTCCTGTCTTCCCGCTCCCATTTTTCCCGCCATTTGTCACTACATATATGTAGCCCGGCTTGGCCAGCATTATCACATCTCTACAATCTCTCATCACTCTCTCATGGCTTCCACCGCACCCACTCTAACCTACCAGCAGGTGGAGGAGCTTTGCGCCTCGAACTACCCTTGCCCACCGGGCTACCGCGTCCCCGCCGGCTGGAGCCTAAGCGCCGGCGGCGTGCCGGTCCCTCCCGTCCCTCAGGGTACCGCGCGCCGGGCGGCCATCACGAACCACTACTACCTCGACCTCACGCCGGAGCAGCGGATGAATCCCCGCTGGCATCCCGATAACCAGCATACTTGGGACGCCTTCTTCATCAATTGGCGTGAGAGGGCGCTCGCCGGGTATGAGGAGGACGGTCGCTGCCTCACGGGAACTTCCACGAGGCCGGCCGTCGGCTATGGTGGTACGGCCGGAATCTGCGCAGAGCGTCATGGACTACATCACGGCCGGCGATATCCCCCGCCTGCGCTACCCTCAGTTCGAGCCACGAGCGCCGCCCGACGACAGCGACGACGACAGCGACGACGACGGCGGCAACTTAGAAGGCGACGACTACCAGTACAACGGCGGCGGCTATGAAGACTACGAGTATGCATATTATACGCCTAGGCAGGAGTATGACTAAATCACTCCAAATTTCATGTATCATCAGTGGTATCTCGAATCATTCGAAAATAGACACCAAACACATCACGGGTAATATAATTCACATGATCCATTCAACAAAGTTTGGTACAATAAATTATTACACATCATTTCTTTCCTTGTGTCCCTGCTTGCTTAAGATTGTGCCGTATCCATGGAGCATCCTCATCATTTAACTTAATGCTTGGGTCGGTGTTCACTTTGAAGGGCGGAATTTCAGCAAACATATTATAATCTTCTGACATGTCTGTCTTGTCCTCCACTCCCACGATGTTTATTTTCCCTGAAAGAACAATGTGGTGCTTTGGATCATCGCATGATGTACTGATCGTTTTCTTATCTTTCCGTTTCCTCGGTTTGCTACTCATGTCCTTCACATAAAAAACCTGAGCGACATCTTTCGCTAGGACGAATGGTTCGTCAAGGTAACCAAGATTGTTGAAATCCACCATTGTCATTCCGTATTGCTGGTCCACCTTTACCCCACCTCCTGTTAGCTTGAACCATTTGCACCGGAACAAAGGGACCTTAAAGGAGGGTCCATAGTCAAGTTCCCATATCTCCTCTATGTAACCATAATATGTGACCTTTTGCCCATTCTCGGTTGCTCGCATCAAAGCGGACACCACTGTTTTGGTTGGTGCTCTTTTTATCTTGGGCGATCGTGTAAAATGTATTCCCATTTATCTCGTACCCTTGGAAAGTCGTTATAGTCGAAGATAGTGTCTTGGCCAACATGTACAGCTGATCTACAACATGATCGTCATTCATTAAATGTTTTCTCAACCAACCGCCGAAAGTCTCCATGTGGGCCTTCCTAATCCAGGATTCGAGCTTCCCGTGGTTGTCCGAGCGTAAAATATTCTTGTGTTTCTCAAAGTACGGAGCCACCAAGCTGGAATTGGTCGAACCGTGTGGTGTGCTTCGATCGGAGAATGGCCGTCCATACATATCGTTGATTTCCTTCCGATCGTGCCTTTTCCACTTAGTCTCCACTCGTGCCGCGATCGAGGAAGACCAATCGGCTTAAGGTCGGGAACAAAGTCAACACAAAACTCAATTACCTCCTCATTTCCATAGCCCTTGGCGATGCTTCCTTCTGGCCTAGCACGGTTACGAACATATTTCTTTAATATTCCCATGAACCTCTCGAAGGGGAACATATTGTGTAGAAATACAGGACCGAGAATGGAAATCTCTTCGACTAGGTAAACCAGGAGGTGCGTCATAATATTGAAGAAGGATGGCGGGAACACCAACTCGAAACTGACAAGACATTGGATCACATCGTTCTATAACCGTGGTAGAACTTCTGGATTGATTACCTTCTGAGAGATTACATTGAGGAATGCACATAACTTCACAATGGCTACTCGAACATTTTCCGGCAGGAGCCCCCTCAAAGCAATCGGAAGCAATTGCGTCATAATCACGTGGCAGTCGTGAGACTTCAGGGTTTTGGAACTTTTTCTCCGCCATGTTTATTATTCCCTTTATATTGGACGAGAATCCGTAAGGGACCTTCATACTGCTCAGGCATTCAAAAAAGATGACCTTCTCTTCTTTGACCAGAGCGTAGCTGGCACGACCTTGAAACCATTCCGGATGCCGGTCATCAGGGTCTTTCAAACGTTGCTGGTCCTGCCGTGCTTCTTTTGTATCATTTGTCTTCCCATACACGCCCAAGAAGCTTAGGAGGTTCACACAAATATTCTTCGTAACGTTCATCACGTCGATTGCAGAGCGGACTTCTAGGACTTTCCAATATTCTAGCTCCCAGAATATAGATTTCTTCTTCCACATGGTTGCGTGCCCATCAGCTCCCTTCGGAACTGATTGTCCGCCAGGACCCTTTCCAAAGATGACTTTCAAATCCTTGACCATATCAAATACCTCAGCACCAGTGCGTTCCGCAGGCTTCGGCCGGTGATCTGCCTTGCCGTTGTAATGCTTGCCTTTCTTTCTTATTGGATGAATTTTCGGAAGAAATCGACGATGCCCAAGGTACACGTTCTTCTTACAATTTGGCAAATGTACACTTTCAGTCTCATGTAAGCAGTGCGTGCATGCATTGTATCCCTTATTTGGCAGTCCCGAAAGGTTACTAAGAGCAGGCCAATCGTTGATGGTTACGAAAAGCAACGCTCGTAGGTCAAATTCCTCTTCTTTGTGCTCATCCCACACACGAACACCAGGTCTGCCCCACAAGCTGTAAAAGTTCATCAACTAATGGCCTTAGGTACACATCGATGTCGTTGCCGGGTTGCTTCGGACCTTGGATGAGCACTTGCATCATAATGAACTTCCGCTTCATGCACAACCAAGGAGGAAGGTTGTAGATGCATAGAGTCACGGGCCAGGTGCTATGGCTGGAGCTCGCTCGCCAAAAGGATCCATGCCATCCGTACTTAGACCATATCTTATGTTCCTTGCGTCGCCTGCAAAATCTTTGAACTCTCTCGTCGATCTTTCTCCATTGCGTTCCATCCGCGGGGTGTCTCAACTCCCCGTCCGACTTACGGTCCTCTTTGTGCCATCGCAACAACTTGGCATGCTCTTTGTTCCCGAACAGTACGTTTCAACCATGGTATTATAGGAGCATACCACATCACCTTGGCGGGAACCCTCTTCCTGGGTTTCTGGCACTCAACAACGTCACCAGGGTCATAGCATCTGATCTTATAACGCAATGCAAGTGCATACCGGACATTCATTCAAATTCTCGTATTCACCGCGGTAGAGGATGCAGCCATTGATGCATGCATGTATCTTCGTAACCTCTAAACCTAGAGGGCAGACAACCTTCTTTGCTTCGTACGCATCAGCGGGCAACTCGTTATTTTTTGGAAACATATTCTTCAACATTTCAGCAAGTTTTCAAATGCCGAGTCAGCTACACCTGCTCGTGCCTTCCATTTCAGCAAATCCAAGCAGTGCAGCCCAGCTTTTTCAGCACCATCATCGCATCCGGGGTACAGCGCCTTTCTGTGATCCTCTAACATGCGATCCAAATTCTCCCTCTCCTTTTCAGTTTCGCAGCGTCTCCGTGCATCAGCAATGGTCCGACCAAGATCATCAACGGGCTCATCACGTGCCTCTTCTTCACCTTCCCCTTCACCTTCCCCTTCACCTTCAACATCCTCCATGAAAGTATCACCGAAATGAGCAAGATAGCTTTCATCGATGAAATCATCCCCTTCTTCATCTTCTTCCATTATAACCCCTCTTTCTCCATGCTTGGTCCAACAATTATGCTTGGCATGAAACCGTGCCGAAGCAGGTGCATGTGAACATCTCTTGAGGAAGAGTAACCCTTCTGATTCTTACAGTTAACACATGGACATATAACAAAACCCCCCTGCTTGTTCGCATTAGCCACTACGAGGAAATCTTTCAAACCCGTAGTGAACTCGCCGGAGAGTCGGTTACCGTACATCCATTACCGATTCATCTGCATTATTATAATATAAAATATATAATTAACCATCATGCATTTGTTAAACTAACTAGCTACAAACAATATAAATTAAACAATGAACTACACACATGCATATTTTATCAATGACACACATGCATGAAAGGTTCAAGTTGCTAACCGCGATCGAGGAGAAAAAAATAAATGAGGAAGCTCAAGTGTGGCTCCAACACTTCATATCATGTTTGTTTCATGCCCTTGGGGCATTTTATCAAACACCTTGTGTGCATAAGAGGAACCAAAAGCAAACCTACACCCCCTTGTGAAGCTTGTGAAGAGAAGTGGCACCAAATGGCTAAGTGCTGTGAGCTGAGGCCCTTTTATAGGGATGGGCCTTTAGTCCCGGCTGGCCTGGCCAACCGCGACTAAAGGCCTTCGGCTAGTGCTCCGAGGACCTTTAGTCGCGGTTGGCCTCGGCCAACCGCGACTAAAGCCCCTCCCGTCCACCGGCCTGGCCAGCGAGCGCGCTGGGCCCAGCTCTTTAGTCGCGGTTCGCCTCCCGAACCGCGACTAAAGACCCCATTAGTCGCGATTCCTATATTTTGGCGACTAATGGGGCTGGACGGAAGGCCATTTTTCTACCAGTGATAGGTCTGAAAATGAATTGTTTCTAAGTGGCTAAGTTTACGTGAACCTATTTCAGTTAAAGATTATTTGACTTTCTTTCTTTGAGGACTGATGGTTGATGGAGACCCTGGGGTGAGCTATATTAATATGAAAAAAAAATGGTTAATGTGTTTGTGCTGATGAGTGGAAGGACCATAATGCTCGAGAATATAGTTGTGAAAATAAGTTGCTGCCAAGTGGCCTAGTTGCGCTGAACAGAGAATTTAATAGCTTTCCTCTGTCCTGGCTACTAAACTGATTTATGATAAGATCTTGAATGTAAGAGTTTTAACAAAAAAAAAAGGAAAAAGATTAATCATTTTTTAGGTGCGTTAGTTGCTTCTAGGAAGGACATGAACTGATGGATATTAAAGGATACAGGGCAAGATATCCCAGATCCTACATTTAAATTGTTCTAACAGAAAAAAAAAAGTTCAGCTTAACTATGGGCGTGAGCCAGTGTTACATGTGTCAGTCAAGCCCTTCCAATCAAGTCAATCATGTAAGCTGCCTGAGGTTCAATAACGAAGTAGTTCTAGATAACCCATATGGGTATAACTTTGCTGCAGCCTACAGAGTTGACACAGAATTACATATAGACGAATCTACAAATTAACTAGAGCCATGCGCCGTACTGTCCTCCTCTCTGCCGCAGTTGACTTCACGGACCAGGCCGGCGAGCACTCTTATTAAGGAGGTGTTCATTCCACAGCATCGTGTTCAACTCCTGCATCCTGGCGAAGTTGGCATCGTACTCGGGATCCTCCTCCTCATCCTCATCCTCCTCCTCCTCGACGCAGCCCAGCTGCCGGTTGATCCAGTCGCCATAGCTTTGCACGAAGTCCTCCATGATCCTCTTGCTACGGGCAGCCATCTCCTTGTACATCTGCCTTCTTTCCTCGATCCACTCATCCGACTCGTTCAGGAGCCTCGCCATCTCGGTGATATCAGCGAGGTCCTCCGCAGCAGTCGGGTACTCATCGTCGCACTCATCAGCAGCCTGGATCGCGTCGGCCGCCTTGCCTGTCTCGGCCGGCTTCTTCTCGACGTCCAACGCCTCCACCTCCTTATCACTCGCCGTCGCCGATCGAGTCTCCACGTCCGACGTCTCCACCTCCTTATCTGCCATCGCTCCTCGACTCGGGGCGCCGATCGATTCTCTTGTTCCGTGGACTAGGAGAAGGAGAGGCGGCGTGGCTCGATATATCGATCAACTTATGTAGAGGAACGAAACCCTACCCTAGCAGACAGCCAGACATACAAATTTGGAGCAGCCGGAGTCGGAACCCAATAACTCGCGTATGGACCGGACCGGACCGGGCTCCAACTCTTCAACGACTCCGACCTCCGCCCGCACGCACGAAGCCCTACTACAACCCCGTCGGCACCGGCGGCGGTGAGTCGAGGTGACCTGTCACTCGCCGGAGGTTGGCGAGCAAATGCCTGCCCCTCTCCCCGCACGGGCGAGCGAGGAGCAGGAAGAGGAGGCAATGGGGACCCTGACGATCGGTGCCAAGTACAGGACGACGCTCAGGGACCCCGGCACCAGCGGCGTCCTCAGCATGGTGCGTGTGCCATCCTCGCTCGCCGTCTCCGCGCCCCTTCCATCTCAAACCGTGCTGCTGCTTCGATCGGAGGATTGTGTGTTCCTGTGCCTTGATCTTTTGTTTGGGGGTTGGTACTTTCCTCATTGTTACATGTGTAGCTCATCCAACCTAGCTTAGGGTTAGCGTTGCGGTTGGAACAGAAGGATTGGGCGTCAAGCCCGGTGTTCAATTTGCTTAATGGAACTGGGTGCTCAACTCATGCCGTAAAAAATCTGCTCTGGAACTAGTTGCTTGGTTTTTGGCTGCATTTTTTTTGTGTACGATGTTAGCCACTGTTTCTGTATTTGGTACTGACGCGCGATGCAGCGAGAGAGGCGCAACACTTCTTTGACTTAGTGGGCATTACTTTTGCATAGTCATCTTTGTATGCTTCAACTGGTGTGAATCGGTTTTTCCTTTCTTACACGCACTGCCTGCAACTCATCATAGTGCCCCTTTTTTAATCTATAACAAACTATTTGTTGGTATTGCAGAGTGAAGATAAGTTCACATTTACCCCTCATGATACATGCTCATTAATGGTGCTCAATCTCGATTTCCGAAGCATCAAAGGTAACTCACCCTTTGTCCATATGTACATGTAGTTCTGGTTTCAGGAACATATATAGAACTGGAGTGTTGTGCAGAACTGAAGCACTGTCATTGTCCTGATGTGTGAGGAAACTATTTAACTGTAGATAGGTGGACATTTGCTAGATTTAGTTTGCGGTTTGCTGCGGAATTGTTTGAAATGATTTAACAGAATGAAGAATAACTAAATACATACACCATATATTACATAATCCGCCGTGCCTGAGTTAGGTTATGTGTGTTGGTTGATGAAACAGCTGAACTGATTTCATGGTCATTACCAGTATGCTTGATGGTAACTTTGTAGCTTCTTCTTCTATGTGCTTCAGGTCACAAGTTCAACAGAGTAGATTGTAGCAAACCAACACAACCGTTACTGAATCTTTTACAAAATTCTGACAAGGTATGATCACTAACTATAACCATAGCTGTTTAGTTTTGGTTTATAGACACATGCTATACATTTATTTCTGTGACCAAGAAGATTGTGATGTGCATGCTTTTTTTCAGGGGGGAGGCTATATTTTTGAGTTTGACAATGTTGGTGACCGTGAGTTGTGTCGTGACTTTGTAGGTAATGCTCATTAAATGTATCTACTAGGTAGTCCTACATATAAAATAGATGTCACATGTTCAAACTATGAACAGATACATCATCATCTGGGATTTTTTTTTCCTTTTCAGATTAAGGATTATGTATTTTTCTAATATTACTTTTGGTGCTTACCCACTTCAAATCAATATTCTGATTTTTAGTTTCACCTCTAGTCTATACACTTATTGCCAAAATAACATATATAAAACTGATGGCATTGTCTGTTCAGCTAGGGTTTTTGCCGAAATGGAGCGGCGAATGAGATTGCTTCGAGAAGACAGGTAATATCCTTATTTCAAACATCCCTGCATATTCTTCTGCTGATAGAAGCAACCTGAGGTAGTGATGATAACTTATGCTAAGCCGCAAGATTCTAAGCTGCCTTTGTATCAATTAACATCTGAGCTCTTGTGCTTCTGCTTTTCTGATTGTAAGATTAACTTCTCTTGAAGTACACACTTGTCTTAAATAGGTTTACTTAGCTAAAGTTGATATTAGAGCATCTCCTTTCACTATTCTTTACTGGTCTGTTTCATCAGCTTTGATGCAGACCTGTGCCACATCACATAATGAAGCTGGTGGAATAGCTGCTAGATTGAAAATGATATGTGCTGTAAGTTGTAACTGCACACCTTTTAAAGAGACAAAACAATTTGAGGATGTCAAAATAATTTCACCTATCCATTTTTATGTGGTCATTATGTGGATGCCATTCAGATATGTTTCTTCAATATACTTCACCATAGGAGCATGTTCATGTTGCTAGGTTGATGAGTATAACTGTACGGAATGACATTTAATCTTCATGTGCTGTTTTAACAGAGAATGGTACAAATAGATTTGCAAACTATCATAGCTACCCAAAAACACAATTATTTTGTATTATTGACTTGTTTTGTTCTTTTCTGTTCAGTGAACTGCGGAAGTTACATAAGAAGTTTGTTGTTTCCAGTATTCTGCAAGAGTCTGAATTTTGGGCGATTAGAAAGGTAAAACTGTACATAGATACAATTCTGTCTTCTTTTTTGTGTTACATTTTTGTCTGATTTATTCAGTTGAAACTACTACTTATTTAAGTCCTTCTGCAGAATTTACTTGACGATGAAGCAAATCAAGCATTGAAACAAAAGCCAGGTGTCAAAAATGTGATGGTAGCTGATGTTAGGCCATCAGCCAATGGACAGGTATGCTTATGGGTCTTTAATCGTTCCGGGCCCATGAATATGGTATACTATGATATTTTATGTGATGCACGATTGTATCAGATATTGACTTTGTGAATGCTGATGATCTTAATTTATTCAATATTGTGGATGCTGATATTTTCTCGGAAATTCAATTCGGCTCCCAGGTGCGTATGCTCCCTCTACCAACAAAACATATTTCGAAGTGTGGAAAATTTTTGACAAAATAATTCTACATGTACATCTCCATAATATATGTGTATGCGTCAAGTTTCACGAAAAAATAATATTTTTTGTGGCCTATATAAAAAAGAGAAAACTTATCTTGTGAAAAGCATTGTTTTCAGCACTGAATTTTGTCTTTTTTACACACGTCACATGATAAGTTTATTTTTTATGAAACGACTTTGTGAGCGCGTAGCACATAAAGATGTACGTTCGAATTTTTTGTTTCAATTTTTTTAAATTTAAAATATGTGTAAGATGCATTTCAAAATATAGTCGCTCTCATATTTTCTCCGAAATATATAAGACTTGACTTTTGACCAAATTTATAGGCCTTGTATTTTGGAACGGAGTTAGTACTTCTGCGTGATCTTTGGCAGACAAACAAAGTTCCTATCAGACCGACAACCGAGATGATCCTTGAGGTACATTTGTTCAACTTTCGTCACGAGTCATCATCTAAATGCAGTCTGCCTGTTAGCATCATTTGCTATTATGTTAACTGTTGTAAATGCAGCTATGTTTCATCTAAATGCAGGTCTGCCTGAGCGCGTCTTTTACCTTTTTTTCAACTGTTATAAGTGCAGTGGTACACTTTGAGGAAAAAAAAAACTATACCTACTTTACTGGCAACGGAATTTATAAACAATTCTGTTGTTTAATGGTTTCCATTTGATCAACGATTTATTAGCAAGTATCTATCGCATGTTCCCTCGGGGCAGGGGTATAGTGTAAGTAAATATATCCGAAACCTATCTTCTTAGGGTAAGGAGCAACACCTTACCTGCTTTCTTAGCGTAATATTGACACATTCCCTAGATGCCACATGTCATCCTCACACTGGTGGTATTTTACAAATTATACCTCTTTGCGATGATATTGATCTAATTCTCTTTCTTTTTTACGTTATGAAGATTTAATAAGCCATTTCTACTGCATGAAAATGTAAGTCCCATTGCTTGTATATATGTCTTGCTGGATGAGAATTCGGTTGTGACCCTGTTTCTCAACCTGGTCGAACAGATTCCTTATAACTATGTTCCTTTCCCTAAACCGGCCTTATTCTGGTACTTGGGCTGGGCTGCATCTGCTCAATAGTAATAGTGTACCTGCAAATCATTATTAACCATGTAAATGCTAAGCCACACGATTTTTCATTCGATGTTGTAATTCTTAAAAATTCCTGAACAAATTAATTGTGATGAACATGACATATTATTGGATATTTTGCAGATTTTTTTGGAAAAGCCAGCCGTGCATCAGGCATTTTTGGATTATGTCCCAAAGAAGGTAAGTTAGTGCATATTTGTATATACTATTGTAATGTATCTTAGCATAGGGTTTAGGTAGCGTGGGCTTAAGTTGGCATTAATTTACACTATCTATTTATTAGCACAAAGTGGATTTGGATTCTCATGTTGCTTTCTTTTTTCCTTCATCTCTCGTGAAACTATACGCCAAAAGTTGTCAGAACAGGATTTTTGGACAAAAAATTGTAGAGCTGAGTATCTACTTAGGGCAAAATGTACATTAAGGGCAAAAGCTGAGGCTGCCGGAGATGAGGAATTAGCTATGTTCTTAAAAAATGATGATACACTTGCCAAGGAGGCAAAGCTCAAGGTATAATTCGAGCTATTTACTGGTGTAATCTTGCATATTTTGTAATGCTTTGTTCCTTGAGATTCTTCTTTCTTTTTACTGATTCAATATTTAATTACAGATAAAACGAGTTGATCCAGTATTTGACATGGAAGTAGATGCAGGAGATGACTACATCCATCTCCCGGTGTGTTTGTATGCTTGCGGCTGTTTTGCTATGTCTACAACTTCACAAAGACAAGTGTTTATTTGTCTCGCATGATGAGCAAGTTTATCCGGTAGTTTGATCATAATCTCATGAAGTGCTTATCCCATCTTGAAATGTGCATATCTTTCGGGAATGTAGGATCATGGGATTCTCTGCGATGGCACCAAAGAGACAACTGATACTGATATTGAATTGGCTAGGAGAACACTTTCTCAGGATCTGAATCGGCATGCTGCTGTCGTTCTTGACGGGAGATCAACAGGTAGAAGTTTGAACACTTTATTTTGAACTTTTTTGTACTGAAGTTGATTGGTCAAGCATGCTGTTACTATTATGAGATGATACTGAACTCAGGTATATGGATATGCTAATTTTCTAACATCCTAACAGTTCTTCTGAGGCAACACTTTTTTCCCTGGCTTCCTGTTCATCTGAATGATGTATTCTGCCTCTAATTCTTCATCAACCAAATCCTGAAAAACAATGCAGCGACAATCATACAAATCAACCCTTCTATATTGCTGGTTTGTTGCAAACTATGTCGTTGTAGCACTTGTTATGTCTTGGTGTACTTTTGACTTCACATCAAAGGAATTCCAACTTTAAGTTGCATGTTCTATTTCTGCATTTTCTTAGTAGTTGTTAATGTGAACGCATCATATGCTTTCAGTCCATAAGGTGATTATATTATTTTGTACGTCTTTTTGCAGATATCAAATCAGCTGATACGAAGACTGTTGCTGAAGCACTTGCAAGGTCTAGGAAGGGTCAGAAATTAATATCAGAGTGTTTGCATCTTTTCTCACCCTAGTTCCCTGTTAAGCAGATGAGTTATAAACTGCAGAAAGACCTTTTAGTTCTGTTGCTGATGATGCTAGTCATGAGAGATCAATTAAGATGGCCCGCATGACTGAGATAGAGGACCTGCAAGTTCCAAGAAGTATACCATATGCAACACTTTGTATAAAGGTAAAGTTGGTTCTTATGGCTCATTAGTAGATATATGAACCACAATAATTTGCAAGGTTATGGATTTTTATGCCTTTCTTGTCTTAATAGGATCCTCGAGAATTTTTCGATTCTCAGCAAGCAAATGCTCTGAGATCTTTAGGTGAGAACAATGGTGTAAGAAAGGCTCACAGCTGCAGCCTGAGCACCGATGATGCATTCCGTCATTTGATGGATCAAATATCTTCTGTGAAATTGAACTGTCTGATTGTTCAATCAGATTTGGCTCTTAAGGTAAACAGTTTTAGTTGAGACCTGATTCCAACTTCTATAGTCAACTTGTGTGTATTGGGCGCCCTGCCCGAATGAAGCTGACTGGGTACCAATTTCAAAACAAAGTTGTGTGCATTGGTCTGTTACTCTTTCATTTTCGTTTTTTCTTATTGAAAAGAATTTTCTCTTCCAAAACTGGTGAAGCATTATTGCATAGAACGAACCAATAAGTTCCCAACCATTTCTGGGAGCACATCAGTAGGCCCAGAATTCTACATGGTACAAACCCTTCTACTAAGTGATGTGTTGGTCTGACTATGAGAAAGCTTGTATATTACTTTCACCTTATTTGGTCCACAATTTTGCATTTCCGAAAAAAAAAATCTATTTTGCAAGGTGAACAAGTTTGTCTTCACCCGTATTTAACAACTAGGTTGGATTTTCATTTCGTCAACATCCCAATACTTCCAAGTTTTCATCCACAAACACAAGATCTGTATGATGTTGTGGCTTCTCTATTCTTAAACTATTAAGTTTTGCATGAGCAGGAAAAACCTAACTACTTGCATGTTATGGTTATGGGCCTAGGTTCTTAATGAATTGAATGAAGGAATTTCACAATCACGAAGGCTTAGTCTTAAGAATCTCCAAGACAGTCTCCTTGGTCGTCTTCCACGCCGAACACGAGATGAACTTATGGACGTGAGCTGTTGCGCCTTTATTTACTTTTTATGCAGAAGCTGTACTATACTTTCAATTTGTTCTAGAGTATTTATTTTCCAGAGTAATCAGAGTGTAACTTTATTTGTTTCTTTATCTATATTTTGTCCGACCATTCTTAAATCTTCCCCTGCTGCACTTTAAAGCTTTGTGTACATTTGTACTATTCTATTGATGGAGTTTCTTGTGAACTGTCTATTTTCTTAGCATTGGATGGCTATCCAGGAGTTGCTGCACCATTTTTGGTCATCGTACCCAATAACAACTGCAGCCCTTAGAAATAAGGTGTAAAGTCACTCCTATCTTATCTGCACTATATTTTGTAAACCACAGGTGGTAATTCAGTGGAAGCTAATAAAAGGGCTTAATGTCTGGTTAAATTATTGTTAATAACTGGTCACCGGAAGTTTGTTTTCCTGTTTCAAGAATGAAAATAACTCCTTGCACATTATAGGCGCTATATAACTAATACTGGTGGAAACAGGCAGTTTTAATGCTGGAGTTTCGTGTGTTGGATGTCTGTTTTAATATGGCTGTCAGCAGCAGCAGGCTCTGCTATCAAATGTTGTATTCCCTCCGATTCGTATTACTTGTCGCTAGTATGGATGCATCTAGACACGAAAATATGTCTAGATACATCCATATTAGAGACAATTAATATTGATCGGAGGGAGTATTAACAACTCAGTTTTGTCGTTAGCTTTTCTTGTGCTGCATTAGTTCTGTTAAGAACACCAAAAAAAAATTTAAGTATCAGATGTTAATATTCTTTTATGCAGTCCAGTATTGGCATATTGGTGTACATGGTGTAACGGTAATTCAAGAATCCCCAAATTGACCCATTTTATTTCTCATATGGCTGTGTCACTAATTTTAGATAGTCTAGCTACCTGGTAGGACTGCTATATATGGCACCCTTTCTTTCTAATACCAATCGCTTAGATTTCTGAGTAATTGTTCCACAGGTTCAAAGGGTTCTAGGTGCAATGACACAGATATATCAAACGTTGCAGGTAAATCTTCCTCAGCGCAACTGATATTTGGAATATAATTATAACCTAGTTTACTGAAACTACTTATATTTTTATGCATCACTATGGAATTATTATTATCCCTGTTGCTGAAAGATTTGGTGGTGAGATTTCGTCTAATACTTGACATGATGCATCTTGTGTGCACTCTTTGTACACGCAGGATATAAAGGAATCAGCACTGCCTGATGTAAGACACGAGATATCTCGACTTGTAAAGCCCATGACCCAGGTTCCTGCCGTTCCTTTATGCATTTCATTACCACCCGCTGAATATCTTTATTTGAACTTCATTTTGATGACTCAGAGCAAACTATCCACCTTTTTATTTCTCACGAATTAATTGGACTCATTTCTATAGTTGTACTATTTAAAAATGAAAAAACTGAAGAGAAAAGCTTAGCCTATCTCATTACAAAAGTACACGGCTCAGGGAGGTGGTGTTTTGGCTCATATGAAGCTATCATAAAGATGCATAAAAAACAAAATTTTGTGTAAAGACAAAAAAAAGTCAGGTTGGAGCATCAAAATTTGTCTTCTTTACATGGGACACAAAAAATATTGTTTATTTCCGAAAACTTGTGTACAAACATAGAATATCCTAGATGTACGTGTGGAACTTTATTTCAGAATTATTTACATTTTAAAATGTGTCTTCACACAACAGGTTTATATGCACTTGTGAGCCAAATTAGATTTCCCACGGCTTAGATCAAATATTTGTTTCAAATGCTTTTATTCGCTGTTCATTGTGCTCATACTACCTAACCTACTGTACTAAACGGACAGAGGGTACCGCCTGCTATTGATCCCCTTAAGCGCATGAATCGCCATGGTATTTTTCGTGGTTCCAATTTGCTTCAATAATTTTCAGCAAGCTGATTATATATAATTTCTAGGCTCTGGATGCTGCCTTCGACCATGATCTAGACCAGCAGCAGAAATCTTCAAAGCCTGGGAACAGCCCCAGCGGGTTTTGAACAGAAAGCTTCACCCGTGAGCGTGAGGAGTTAAGACGATTACTGCCGGAGCTTGACAGCTGCCACGCCTCATCTCTAGCCGGCAATGCTCTCCCAGTCTAGAAGCACTCCTGTAGGCTTGATTTGATTTTTCCCCTGCATTTTTTGTTTACACGTTCAACAAAAATCTTCAGCAGTGGTGTGGAAGCATTGGGCTACCCCCAAATGCAAGATTTTCACTTGGCTTGTGCTTCAAAATAGAGTGTGGACGGCGGATAGGCTCGAGCGCCGGGGGTGGCAAAATTGTGGAAATTGCAAGCTTTGCAACCAAGCTCAAGAGTCCGCGGAACGCATTCTCTTCACTTGCCGTTTCACAAGACGGGTGTGGCTTAACATCAAGGATTGGCTTGGTCTTGTTGACGTCGAACCGGATAGATGGACCGAGGCCGCCACGGTCTATGAGTGGTAGACATGCTTTGTGCAAAAAGATGGGCAATCAAGAAGGGCGATGTCCTCTCTTGCCATGCTTGTGTCATGGGAGGTGTGGAAAGAGAGAAACGCACGTGT
The DNA here is from genome assembly GCF_022539505.1 of Lolium rigidum. Taxonomy (NCBI): domain Eukaryota; kingdom Viridiplantae; phylum Streptophyta; class Magnoliopsida; order Poales; family Poaceae; genus Lolium; species Lolium rigidum. The sequence continues at coordinate 345,602,328 of NC_061513.1, read as the reverse complement.
GTTCCGGAACCATTGCTCCACCGTTCACATGGTTGCAACAAGGATAAAAAACGAGGCGACTCTTTGGGTTTCCGCCGGAGCTAAAACGTTGGGTAATGTAATGCCGGGAGAGTAATCCATATCTTTCTTTTGGGTCTTGGCTGCGGCCTTGACCGTTTGGTCGTTTGTAACTTTCTTAAACCTTCTACTCTATCAATGAAAATGGCAAATCTTTTACCTCGTTTCAAAAAAAAAAAAAAAAAAACTTCAGCAGTCGTACGTGCGTATGCTCTATTGCTGTACCTGGTGTTTCTCAAAAGAGTTCGACAATAGCTTGCCTCAGTATATACAAATGTCTTTTGAGTGTGTATGTTGGCGTGTAACAAAAGAACATGCTCGTTTCAAAAACAAGCTAACAAGAACTTACGAAAATCATGCGCCGAATGGATGCACACTTAACACAGGGTTGTGGCCAGTGACATGTGCGGTATGCACAGTTAGCAGCAAAAGATTGGAATGGAAAAACTTGGCGAGAACGATATATATGTACAAGTCCAAACGAATCGCACCAAGGGGGAATTTCAGTTGAGCTGCAGGGTGTTCAAATTGCATGAGGGGGGGAACTTCAGTTGAGCTGCAGAGGTGTTCAGAGTCGATCTTGTGATCCGAAAAAGAGCCTGACGGTTCTGCAGATCTCGGAGGGCTCTGCCATGGCGCCGTTCCCGTAGTCCCCGCAGGCCAGCCGCTTGGTCACCGGAGGAATGACTGACACGCCCAGCTCGGCGACGACGTCGAGGTGGCGCCTGGTGAAGGGGCTGTCCCACATGAAGGTGTTCATTGCCGGCGCGACGAAGATGGGCTTGCCGTAGTCCCACGCGCGCACCACGCACGTCAGCAGGTTGTCGCACAGCCCGCCGGCGATCTGACCGACGCAGCACGGAGTTCTCATCAGATCGAGAGAGAAAACTGTCGAATCAGGACAGCGACGAAACGCGGCGGCGCGTGTAGGTGTTCACGGTATGTACCTTGGCCAGGGTGTTGGCCGAGAGTGGCGCGATGACCATGGCGTCGGCCCACTTGCGCAGCTCGATGTGCAGCACCTCGTCGCCGATCTTCCGCCAGGTGGACCACTCGTCGGCGTCGGTGAGGAGGGCGACGCCGCTCGGGAAGGACGACCGGTCCACGAAGTGCAGGGACGAGGCCGTCGCCACCGCCCGGACGTCGGCCCACTCGGCGAGGCCGCGGCAGAGGGTCTCGAACTTGATCGCCGCCACGCTGCCGGATGCGGCGACCAGGACGCGCGGCCTCCGCCTCCGAGGCTGGGCGGCGGCGTTCGGCACCGTCTCCTGCGTAGCCATCCTACTTGTGATAATGGCCGACTCTCCGCTGAAATCGATTAAATCACAAGGTAATACTCGCTGATAACTGATACCACTACAACCACTACCAGAGAAAGGAGAAGAGAAGTAATTGCATTTCCGCGGAGTTAGCTGGAGAAACAAGCAGCAGTAAATGGCGCCGCCTCCAGCGATTCAGTGAACAAACAACCACAGGCACCAAGCAAGCAAGGACAACACACCATTTGAATCTGCTCAGTTTAAATTTTATTCGAAGCCATGACTCAAGAGGTCATGGTACAGGCCTACAGGGAGCTCAAGAGGTCGACAAGCGTGACCACACCGTCCATGGTCTGATTTGAACACATTAGTTCCCCAATGGACAAATTCAGTATTTTTAGTTCCTATAATAAAGTTCAGACCGATGAGTGGTGTGATCACCATGTCTGACCTCTTGCTCCCTACTTGCTGTCCGAGATTGACCTCAGCTTCCCGTCACGCCACCAGAAGGCAGCGTCCTTCTTCTCCTCCTCCAGCAGCTCCTCGAATGACATCTGGGATTCCTCGTCAGCGAGGGCTTGTGCAAGGGCTTTCTTCTCCATTGCGTCGTTAAGCTCCATCATCTGCCACGGTGAAAGGTTTGGTGTCATGACCTTAGTAATTATATCACAGAGCAGAGGTGCTTGCGAACAGAGCACAAGTGCGCTACCAGTTTGTAGTGGTCTGACATCCGAAGCTGCTCCTGAAGATAGTTGTAAACGGCGGCATCTTTCTTTAGTCTTTCATGTTCTGATTCCAGTTTATCTACCTACAACAACGCCCAAGGGTATAAATAGGCATCAAAAAGCTGTTGTCAGACCATAACGCATATTCAACTGTTAACTGCACTTCTTAGTTAATGTTGTTATGGATGTTTTTTTTTCCTCGAATGCCTCACCTGTTTAGATAGGCGATGTTGATCATATGAAGACCTACAGTTACGACTGTTGGATAACAGGGCCTTCTTTATTGTAAAGCTTCTTCGGGCGATCTCAGACCTGAGATCCACAAGTCGTAATTGAGTGTTTATAAAACACAGAGTAATGCATGTCTGAACCCTGAAGATAAAATGGTAGAACTGAATGAATGCAAATAGTAACATACTTATGCAGCAGCTCATTCCTCGCATCTACAAGACAGTTAAGGAACTCGCGGATCTGAAAAAGTAAGGTAGAGAGCATACATCTTGATAAGTACATGATGAAGCTGATAGAAGATATGAAACCATGAAGATAACGAAAGATATAGTTTACGGCAGCAAACTTGCTATCCTCCAGTACAGCTATGGTCGTGATATAACACCTTACCACTAGCCCTTGCAGAATTCAGGAGAACCAGAACTAGCTGCATCCCAAACAATAGAGATGCAAAGTTTAAGGTTGTAGATGCACTTTGTTCTTATCGTAGTCCATAATTACTTGTTTTTTCTCTAAAACTTTCTCGGTAGATAATACATTAACAGTGCACCTCTAAAGCAGTGATGTGTCAACTGAAGCAAAATTATGTGATTGCAAATGACAATTATGTATTAACAGGAACCAAACGTGCACCAACAGTCTATTTGAATTCCACAGCACTTGATAACTGCTTTAAAAAAAAATAATGCAAGACATTAACCAATTACTCAAATCACACTAACCTCCCAACTCAAACAAAGATAAAAATCAATTGGAAATAAGATGCATAACAAAACCTAGAAGAAAAACATATCAACCTGGTAAAAGCTAGCACGCTTAGTAAGAGATAACCCCTCAAAATACTGCTCGGTGACCCTTCGTTTCAGTGCACCACTCAACCAGAAGAGGGGCAAAGGTGGGTGTTTTGCCCCCTGTTTCTCCGGTACAGCCGCTACCTTGTCTCCACCATTGAAGCCCTCCGGCTTCCTCCTCGTCTTCCTTCTCTTCTTCCCAGTGCTGCCAGTAAGTGCCGTCAACGGTTGTGATGGTTGAGGAGGTGCTGGGGAACGGAGCTGGAGAATTAGGATGACGCTTATGGAAAGGAAGAGGATGAGAGCGACCGAAATTTCCATGGTGTTAGATTTGACTTTTGAGGTGGAAGGTTTGGGACGAAAGCCTCGATTGCAAGATCTAGATTTGCTTTGTCCCTAAGAAATCCTATTTATTAGTGTTCTGGTGGGGGTTGGGCGTTATAGCTTTGCGTAGAACACGTGTGAAAGAAAGATTGGGGAAAGTGTATTTTATAGTCGCCACATTTTTCTTTTAGAAATGGAAAATATTTACTGAGTTTTGGGGGAAATGTGCATTTCACATTAAATTGGCCCTCTATAAATTTTGAACTATACCGAAGTCTATCTAACAGATAAAATTCCATTTACAGTTTGAAAGGCATTCAACTTCTAACATACATAACCCCTCCAAATATAAGAAATAAGACTGCCAAGTGGGGTTGTTTGTTAGGAATATAACAGTATGTTCTTGAAGGGGAATAGTTCATATGTGAACGCTGGTACAACAAGGATATAACAGATTTTCAATCTGAGCATGTTTATAAACTTTACATTTGGACCAACAAAACTGCTGATTCCCTGTGTCATGCCATTTACTCAAAATGAGCGGCCAGACTTTAATTACAAAAGAATTTCAGCATTGTGAGCCATATTTATCGATAAGGGTCTCTTTGATTCATATCAATAGTGGAGAGATAACATAGGAATGGGAAATCTTCCTCTGGTGACACCCATCCATTTGATTGAAAGGAGTAGAACATAGGAAAAATGGAGGAATGTTTCCTTCGGTTTAGGTTCCAATGGGGAAAACAAAGGAATTCTACAAGCCACTCAAACCTCTCTTTTACATTCACTGATTCACATGCACAAAGAAGAAGAGAAAGGCCATAACTTGCATGATAATGACCTAGTCTCACATTTGCATTTGTTTCAACCTTGATTTCATCATGCTTTCTAGGATATCTGTGTTTTTCCAATTCCTAAGAATCAAACACCCAGTTTCATGGAACTTCCACAATCCTCTGTTTGCCACACACAATCCTTACTGCGCTTTTCCTATTCCTACGTTTTACAGTGATGATGACAACTAATCCCAGCTAAAATTAGACCAACTTTGCTTGCAATAGGTTTTGATGTTATTTGGTGTTCTTCATTTAGCTATCATTTGTTGCAAAATCCCCAAGTCAAAGCATTTGGCAGAACCAGACATGCACGGCATCCAGTGACAGGTGAAGCATCAAGCAAGCACTCTAGTTTCAAAAAAAGCAAGAAGCATCGAGCATGCACATACTACATTAGCAATTGAGCCCATTTTGGACTTCTCTTATCGAGGCATTAGCTTAGGTACTACCAGCTAGGAATAGCAACAAACACCGCTTGTACAGACTAATAGGGGCTATCAGTTTTCACAATGTCGCGCGGCACCAAACGAATCCCACACTTGCAATGGGTTTCAATGTTGTTTAGTGTTAACAATTTAAGTAGCATTGGCTGCAAAATCCTCTAATGGCTGGACCTACTAATACTACCCCGTCCACTGAGTATAACAAAGCAAACGATGGTATAGCGATGAACAAAAGAATGAAAGTCAAAGCGTTCGACAGAACCAGAGGCGCATCCTGTTACAGCAGGTGAAGCATCAACCATGCGCATACTACGGTAGCAACTGAGCCCATTTTGGACTTCTCTTATTGCGGCATTAGCTTAGGTACTACCAGCTAGGAATAGCAACAAACACCACTTGTACAGACTAACAGGGGCTATTGGTTTTCACAATGTCATGCAGCACCAAACGAATCCCACACTTGCAATGGGTTTCAATGTTGTTTGGTGTTAGCAATTTAACTATCATTCGTTGCAAAATCCTCTAGTGGCTGGACCTAGTAATACTACCCCGTCCATTGAGTATAACAGAGCAAACGATGGTATTAGCAATGAACAAAAGAATGGAAGTCAAAGCATTGGACAGAACAAGACGCGCACCCTGTTACAGCAGGTGAAGCATCAACCATGCGCATACTACGGTAGCAACTGAGCCCGTTTTGGACTGTCTTATCGAGGCATTAGCTTAGGTAGAAGTACCAGCTAGGAATAACAACAAACACCACTTGTACAGACTAACTACTACCTAAGCGTAGTATCAGTTTTGTAGCACAGCAACTCCTGACAGCGGAGCAGGGATCCTACGCACGCTCAGCACGCACTAGCGCGTGCAGTACGCACTAGCACTAGTCTGCGAGGAAGGCAAGGATGCCGGAAGAGTATTTGCATTGCATGGGAGACGGGACGCAGGAAGGAAGGAACGAACCTGGTGAACGGTGAGGCAGTGGTCCTGGCTGGCCCGCGCGAGGTCGTCGTAGCGCGCGGTGATCCGGCGCTGCAGCGGGCCGGCCACCGAGGCGAGCGGGAACTGCGGCCGCCGCGGCAGCAGCAGCAGCGCGTCGTTGTCGTCGGCCGCCGCGTCCCCGCCCTTCTGCGGCTGCTGCTGCTGCTGCTTCCGCTTGGCCCTCCGCCGCGGCCTCTTCTCCTCCTCGGGCGGCGCGGGCGGGTCGAGGTTTGCGGCGGGCGATTCGGGAGAAGGCGTGGGCTGGCGGTGGGGGTGGAAGTGGAAGGCGAGGAAGAGCAGTGCGGTCGGGGCGAGGAAGACGGCGAGGAGGAGGAGTGCTAGCGGCAGGTCCATCGCCGGCGGGAGCTCGTCATCCCCAGCCGAGACCTCGGGCGTGGCGGCAGGTCCAGCAGGGACTTTTCTTCGGTGTGGGAGCGAGCCGAGGGCGAGGCCGAGGGCGCGCTTTGGGAAGTGGGAAATGGGAAGCGTGCGGGCGGGCGGTGCGAGGAAATCAAAATGGAAGGAATGCTGCTTTTGAAGTCTACGCGCGGCAGAGAAGAGAAGAGCCCCGGTGTTGGAGTGCAGGGCGAGAGAGAGAGAGAGGAGAGGGGAAAAGGCGTGGTGAGGATGAGCGCGTGCACGAGCCGCGAGGCGAGCGGCACTACTGTCGACTGGTGGTGTGCTGGACGCGACGGATAAGAATGACGAAGCTGGCCAAATCGGCGGGACACGATGGATGTACAACTTCTTTGTATACACCCCACTTCGGCTAGATTAGGGCATGACCGCCGGCTGAAAAATGCGTTAGGTTCCTGCTCCAACGGAAGCGATCGGACCGGTGTCAGGCCGACGTTTCGTCGGGCCCGTCTGTCAACCACCCGGGCTCGATGCGTCTTCTCAGGCTCGCCAGCGACTGCCGCCGCTGCGTCGCTTCGGCAGTCTGTGTCACGTTAATAGCGATGCCTCGCCAGCCGAGGGCCGCCACCTACCTCCGTCAACGCAGTAATGGCGATGACACGCGTCCCGCGGCCGTCGGCTGTTTATATAAAGAGCGCACGCGCTCTTCTTCCTCATCTACTCCTCCACACAAAACCCTAGCCGCCACAAACTCCACCGTAGCGCCGCCTAGCTCTTCCTGCGATGCAGCCAGGCCCGCGAGGAAGTCCATGGCGGGTCCTGGTGGCCGGCGAGGCGGTCGAGCCCGCGGGCCTGGGCACCCCCGGGGCCGCCGAGGTGGAGCAGCTATGGCCCCACGGTCACCGTCGCCTGCGCCGTCCTCGTCTTCGCGGGAGGAGCGCTGCTTCGAGTTCCTCCTCCTCATCGACGACGACCCACTCGGCATCAAGCGGCTCCCGGACAAGTTCGTCGATAGCGTCGAGCCGCCCAGTTGCAGCTACGGGAGGCCAGCTGCAACTTCTGTCGGTGCACTGTCGAGGTCTTGTTCGATGGGCAGGGCAAGATGTACCTGCACACGGGGTGGGACAAGTTCGCCCGTGACCTCGCGCTCGAGCCCGGCTGCCAGCTCACATTCCTCTATGAGGGGGACTGCGAGATGATCGTCAAGGTGTTCGACGACACAGCCTGCCAGGCACTACCACACCAGCGAGTCCGGCTCGAACACCGACGGTTAAAACTGTTAGAGTGTTCTTTCTTTGCAGCAAATATGGCCACGAGCCAATTGAAGCCACTAGTGGAGGTTTCTAGATGTTCTTCCTCGAAAGGACCAACAGGGCTATAATTACCATCTGGATTTTTCAGTTTGGGTGATTGAGTGTGCCCGAGAGTGTTCTTTCTTGGCAGCAAACATACGGAACCAACACTAGTTAGGTTTTCTCATTTTCCAATGTTTTAATTTGTGTCAACCATGATTCAAACTATGTATTAGTTTGTGTAAACCATGTTCTCAACTATGTATTAGCTTGTGTAAAACCATGTTCCCAATATGTAATGTTGGAACTGTGTTTGTAATTGGGAAGAGGAAAAAAAACAAGTAGAAAAAATACGTCGCTCCGCTGGAGCCACCCCCAGACGCAAACGGACGCGCGGATAAAAACGGTCATTTTCGCGTACGTCAGGTGACGCAAACGGATACACGAGGACAATTTAGGCGTCCGAAATGTGTCACCCCGTTGGAGATTCCCTGCCACAATTGAATAATTGGGGCTATGCTAACAACAATCTAAATACATTCAAAACAAAATTGAGAAGAAATACATTCAAATTTTAATAAAACTAAGATGAAAAGGAGGAAGTATATTTTTTAAAAGACACCAAATCTAAGGCCACGAATCACATTAATAGTCGTTTGACATAATTCTGATTGCAAACCTGACAAGTGGCCCTTAACCATACAAGAATTAAACTTTCATATTGAATGTACACCTTCCTTCTGAGAACGGTTTTTCTCTCACCACCATCGTCGCGTCGTCTCCCTGCCGCTTCTCCCCCCGTCGTCGCCGGCATATGTCTCTAGGCAAAGCTCTACGACAGCTGGCTACGGCGGGACTGTCGTGTTGCTCGCATTGTGTTGGAGATATGCCCAAGAGATAATAATAAAATAGTTATTATTATATCTTTGTGTTTATGATACATGTTTGCATCCCATGTTATAATTGTATTAACCGGAAACCTTAATACTTGTGTGTTTTGTAAACATAAAAGAGTCCCTACATGATCATAGTTTCATGATCATACCTAGTAAGCCTCTTGTTAAACTAGCTTGTAGATAATAGATGATCATAGTTTCATGATCATGAACATTGGATGTTATTAATAACAAAATTATATCATTAGGTGAATGATGTGATGGACATACACCCATAGTCAGCGTAGCATATGATCAAGTCATTAGGTTCGTTGTGCTTCAAGCTTTAAGATACATAGTTGTTGACTGCCAAAACCCACCGGCGGGCAGCGGCCTTGTCAACACCGTAGAGCCGGGAAGAGCCTAGAGCTGCGGCTGGCTGAGACCCCTCCGAGCGACGGCCCGCAATGCTCTTCTGGTCACACGCGGCGATGCGAAGTGCAAGGGCGTGCCACCCGACCTATACCTGGTCAGGAAGGTGATGGGGATGCCTCGCTTAGTTTCCTGCAGGGCATACATGTAAACATTAAATACGAGCCTCGATCGGTTCTGAGGTTATCCTGTGAATCGGCTCAAAGAGCCGATCCACCCATGATTCGTATGGGGTGCACGAATACTTGGTGGTCCTGCTTGATCAAGATAAAGCTAATGAGATCTACGACGATTTAGGGTTTTCACCGCATAATCGGATCATCCTACTCCAGATTGGGCCTCGCGGCCACGCACGGTGCTCGTAAGCCGATCCTAAACAAGGCCTAAAAACCAACATGAAGTTGATCCTCGGAACATCCTGTTTAGGACTTGCGAACGCCACCCTACGTGCCACTGGATCCTCCCCCTTTGTAAGGCCTAACTATTGCGAGATATTAAACTAATCCTTGTAAAACAAGGAGCAATCGTAACGGATCGGATCTACCGAATGATGATCAAGCGGGTGCCGCCCCCACACCCGAGATAGGTGTGAGGGCGGCTAGATATGCAAGGGTTGCACTACGTAAGCATGCTTAAACGAAGAACAATGCTAACCCTAACACATCTATGATAACTACGTTGCTCGCCATCAAAAGCGCTTCGATACGAGCAACGCATGAACAACGTGGGGCTTGTGCTGCCTAGATCGCAAGATGCGATCTAGGCAGCATGTCGCTTACCTGATAGAAAACCCTCGAGACGAAGGAGTTGGCGATGCGCCGAGATTGGTTTGTTTGGGGTTGAACGTGAGTTGTTGTTTATTCCATAAACCCTAGATACATATTTATAGTCCAGCGGACTTTCTAATGTGGGCGTGCACTAAACCGTGCGCGAGATAAACCCTAACTTTTAATCTAGATACAGTCTGCTATAATTAAAGATACACAGGCAAACTAGCCCAACTTCTCCGTGCAAGGCCGCTTCATAGATCTTCAATGTGTAATCTTCCAAGCCCATCTTGATCGCGGCCTACCTCCTGATTTAGCCAAAATCTGGTGATAACACATGCCCCCCTGGTTTTGGAAATGACAGTTCCAAAATCATTAAGCTCCTTTCACCGGGTCATGTCGTGGCAGAACCGTTGTAGTACCCTTTACCATGACGTCTTGCTCCTTGCTTTTGCAAAACTTGATAATCTAGCACCATTCCCTTGGATACCGCAATGGTCTTAAATCCCCCATTAGGCTTCTCCTTATTAAGCTGCGCCGAATGACTCCTCCTCCACTGGATACCCGCCGGCGAAGCGCCTCCGTGTCAACGACGAGGGCAGCGAGGATTAGTGACATAGCATCAGTAGTTACGTGAGCAATCGGCTCTTTTTGAGCAATCGGCTCTTCATAAAAAAACCCTTCTTTGTGAATGAAGAAGCGTTCCCAGTCAATGGTTTTGCCGATAGTCAAAGTCACACAACCTTCAAAAAAATAACCGATGGCCTCGCATCGGTCTCTATCATAAAAAACGCTGACAACATCGACCTAGTCACCCTTCCAAACGGTAACCCGCGACCTCCATCTGAAAAGGCAAAGTCAGATCCCCAAATCGCCGCCTGAGCAGTTCCAATCCACAACCACCTACGCAGATCTTGACCGCGCCGCCCCCAACTCCTTCAACGCCATGGCGGAGTCATCCAATACCGATACCACGGCTTCCGGACTGAAGGTAATCCTCAACCTCCTCTCGTCGCTTGGCTTGACATGGGATTAATGGCAAACACCCGAATTAATGCCTCGCTCTCGCTACTAATTTAGGTTTCGTACATCCTTCCGCCACATCCTTCTCTCGCAAATTCGATGTGCCTCGGTCCTCGTTCTTCCGAGAGTCCCGCCTCGTTAATTTCGTGCGAAGCTAACGTAATCCCCTTTGTGAGCCGGAACCTCAGATCCGACTTCCCGGGCCGACCGCTCGCGAGCCTGGCCTAATCCTCCCGAAGGTTGGGTGGCATGGTACAATAGGGTATCAAAATCCCACTATGCCACTTGGGAAACCATAGGGATAGCCGATGCCTCGTCATTATCGCTATCTCCTCTTGAGAAGAATGAGAACATCCCGAAAACCATCGGCTACTTCGGTCCGATGCACTCGAATCGCTTCATGTTTGGTCATGGCCCTATGACCCCGACCCGCTGGATGTGGCCATGATCACCGGGCTAGACATTGCATCCCCCAGCCCTTCTGCCTTCAAGCTGCCAAAAGTCCCTTTCACCCTCTCCTCTAAAAAAGAGTGTACCAGCTGGGGCGCCTATCTCAATCGCTATATGAAAACCAAAGGCCCCGTGACAGAGAGGGAGCACACAGCCTTTCTGAATTTCTGGCTGGAGCACTTCATATTCTGCGGTCCATCACTTGCTCCCACCAAGAATTACCTCTCCCTGGCCTATGAGCTTGCTAAAGGCACAAAACTCGGCCTAGGCAAACTATTTCTTGGAGAAATTTATCGATCCCTTCAACTGATGTCTGTCAAACTGTTCTCCCGCAAGACAGTTAAAACTGGCGGCCCCTGGTGGTTCATTCAGTTGTGGGCCCAACTATATTTCCAAAGCCAAATCCCAGACTTCCCATCGCTGACCACCTGCACCTTTCCGGATGAAACTGGAAAGGAAATTCGATGCACCAGCTACGGCCAAGCCCTGTATGGTCTCCCGGGAGCGAGGCTGATCCCCCAGTGAAGCAGCAGGTGGTTTAAGATTTTCTTCCAAGGTTTGGACAACCCCTGTTCCACCCTTACACTGAATCGGCAAATTTTGAAAACCCCGTCTCTTTCCGATTGGATGACTTTGCCGATGACGCCAGCACACAACACTTGTACTCTCTCATGATCCGTCCTTGCTTCCTCCCTGTTGGCATGAGTACCTCGAACCGGATCATCAAACCTGGTTATGAGTGTTATCAACCAATAGTAGCGGCTCGACAGCTTGGTCTCGGACAGGTGCCTCCACACTTCTTCCTACACCACCTGACAGCAAGTAGGGCTGAACTGCCTGACATCCTCACTGCCCAGAGGTGTTATACCTTCTTTGACGCTTTGGCCATACCAATTCCGCATGACCTCCGTTTCTCCTTCACCACCGATGGTTTTGAAACTTGGTGGTCTATGTGGAAGACCCACGTCTTCGGGAGGGCCCTAGGACCGCTCGCCGAAGGAGCTTGACGCCGAGTATGATCCCCCTGCGCACCGTGCATCGTCACTTAAGCGTTTCTTGCAATTACCTTATGGTGATTGTCTCGTGACCTAACTCTTTTTCCTAGCAGCAACTAGATGGCCCGGCTCCCACGCAAACCGACGGTTCCCCTTTCGAATTTTTCCTCCGGCACCGGTGGTTCTCTTCTGCCGCAGCTCGCCACCCTCGAAGAAAGTCATAATGCAGAGTCGGCCGATTTCACCGAAATCGGCTCCCAAGAGCAGAGCATCTTCGGGACCAGCCTGCCCCCGAGCCTCAACTCAGTGCGAGGACGGCGGTGAGGAAGGTAGCGGCCAGGAAAACCCCGAAGCGTAAAGCTCCGGCCCGAGAAAGCTTGCGTGTAAGTTGGTTCAGACCCTGTAGGCACTTGTCCGCTTTTTCAAAGAATTTGTTTATGACACGCTTGTATCCTTTCCTACAGGCCTCCACTGAAGGATCCTCCAGCGGGGCCGAAGAAACCAGCCAAGGAGACTCGAGCTCGGGTGATTCCGAGAGGTCCACTACCCGGAGCCAGACGGCTTCGCCAGCGCCGGCTTCCAAGAAAAGGTCGATCACCGAAACCCCTGCTCCTCAGGCCCCGACCAGATCAGGGTTACGCACGAAGCAACGCTGTGTCAAAAGGGCTCGTAAGAACCCACGAGCCTCTTCATCAAGCCAGGAGGTCTCAAATGTAATTATCTTCGTGGTCACGCTTTCATGCTGTCCTCGTTATCATTTGGATCGGCTAATCACTTCCTCTTGCAGCCGCCGAAACTTCTAGCGAAGATGTTGAGGAGGTACCGAGGCCGTCCGCTACTCTGGATCTAGCTACCTCGACGATAGCGGCTTCCCAAGTGGCTGACCCACCCGAGTCCACAGAGAAGCCGATTGTTACGGCGTCGGCTGTTCCTCCTTCCTTGGGAGAGGTATGTCTTCCCTCCTTGGCTTCATCAATTCCCCCATTGCCCGCTAAACTCACTTTGTTTACCCTATCAGGGTTGTGATCTCTCGAGCTTGCTTGCGTTCGACCCGAATCCATCGAACCAGCTTCTTCCAAAGCAAGTGGAGAGCCGAACCCTAGTACGGTTCGTGGTCCACTCCAGCCGTCTCGCGAGACTTGCTTTCCGCCCGACCGAGACTCGATTGAAAATTCCGAGGAAGCCAAAGGCATCTTCGAGGATATCCGGCCTCATCTCCCGATGACCCCGCAAGTGAAGCTCGGCCCGCTGTTACCTTGTCGGCCTTCAAGTCAAGGGTACAAACGGCTCGCCAAAGGATTACTCTTCGCCACTCCCAACTTCCGCCGAGAGCCGACATTGCCGAAAAGTGTCGACGGCTCAATGAGAAGAAGGCTGCTCCGGACGCCAAGACGGACACTTCGCCACTCGCGCCGAACTCGAGACCCCGCACAAGGAGCTGGAGGACCTTGAAGAGAGGGTAAGGGTGACCAAACGGCTCATCCAAGACAAGGAGGCCCTTGTTGCCCGCTCCGAAGATGAAGCAAAAGGCCTCACGGCCGATCCGAAGACCGATCCGGCTGAAATCCGTTCCCCGAGCAATCAGCTGGTGACGGGCAAAGACGCAGATGACGAGGCTGAGATCGCTGAGGCGGAACGCATCCGTGTCGACGCCATTATCGCCCTTGGTGTGTTTCTTCAGTAGGGCCTTCATAGACAGATGATGTTTTGCCACGTTTTGACTCTCTTTTTTTTTTACTGGCCGATTTTCCACCGGCTAACATTTACCATCTGTCTGGTGTGGTGACCATATGCCTCCCCCGAGCCGAATCTGTCTGGTAACTACAGCTATCGGCTTTGCATTACGCCAAGGCACTGTACTCGTACGTCGGCTCTGTTGGGATTCGTGTAGCCGATGTGGTCGCTGTTCGTTAGATCGCCGTTGGACCCAAGCAGACCGTGTGGTGAACATAATCTTAGCCAACTTGCTGGGTCAAAGCCCTCTCATGAAGGTATCGTAATACCCCTCGTGTAAATCTGGGGCACTAGGCTCCGTCGGGAGGACGAGCAACGCGTTCGCATCAGCCGATGTCTCGCCATCGGCTTTCCTCTGCTTGGTGGACGGGACTGGAATGGCAACTCTCCTTGATGAGTCCCGAGAGCTGGTCCTGACGGCGAGTACCGGTGGCTCATGATCTCCTCGGATTACGCGCGAGCGACACGCTCCAACACGTTGACCAAGTTTTCGTAGTGGCGATGTAGCGAGTGAGCCACCAAGTAGTTGATCTCCGCCGCAGTCCCCTCGGTGCGTTCCTCCGACGGGCGCAGAGGTCTATCCCATCGAGTGCACCTTGCGGTGAGAATCCCTTCCATCCGATGCCATGGGAACGGGTTCTCCGAAAGAGCCGATGAGGTCGGCTTCGAGGGTGGCCTTGATCTCGTTGTATTGCTTCTTGAGCTCGTCGAGCAGCTCCTCGTAGGTGACCGGCGTGCCGTCCGCCATCTCGGATGTAGATGGCGATGTGGTTGATGTAGACGTTTGTCCCACCGAGCGTGCCGTAATGTGTTGACCGCCAAAACCCACCGGCGGGCAGCGGCCTTGTCAACACCGTAGAGCCGGGAAGAGCCTAGAGCCGCGGCCGGCCGAGACCCCTCCGAGCGACGGCCCGCAATGCTCTTCTCGGTCACACGCGGCGATGCGAAGTGCAAGGGCGTGCCACCTGACCTATACCTGGTCGGGAAGGTGATGGGGATGCCTCGCTTAGTTTCCCTGCAGGGCATACATGTAAACATTAAATACGAGCCTCGATCGGCTCGAGGTTATCCCGTGAATCGGCTCAAAGAGCCGATCCACCCATGATTCGTACGGGGTGCACGAATACTTGGTGGTCCTGCTTGATCAAGATAAAGCTAATGAGATCTACGACGATTTAGGGTTTTCACCGCATAATCGGATCATCCTACTCCAGATTGGGCCTCGCGGCCACGCACGGTGCTCGTAAGCCGATCCTAAACAAGGCCTAAAAACCAACATGAAGTTGATCCTCGGAACATCCTCGTTTAGGACTTGCGAACGCCACCCTACGTGCCACCGGATCCTCCCCCTTTGTAAGGCCTAACTATTGCAGATATTAAACTAATCCTTGTAAAACAAGGAGCAATCGTAACGGATCAGATCTACTCGAATGATGATCAAGCGGGTGCCGCCCCCACACCCGAGATAGGTGTGAGGGCGGCTAGATATGCAAGGGTTGCACTACGTAAGCATGCTTAAACGAAGAACAATGCTAACCCTAACACATCTATGATAACTACGTTGCTCGCCATCAAAAGCGCTTCAAGACGAGCAACGCATGAACAACGTGGGCTTAGGCTGCCTAGATCGCAAGATGCGATCTAGGCAGCATGTCGCTACCCGATAGAAAACCCTCGAGACGAAGGAGTTGGCGATGCGCCGAGATTGGTTTGTTTGGGGTTGAACGTGAGTTGTTGTTTATTCCATAAACCCTAGATACATATTTATAGTCCAAGTGGACTTTCTAATGTGGGCGTGCACTAAACCGTGCGCGAGATAAACCCTAACTTTTAATCTAGATACGATCGCTATAATTAAAGATACACAGGCAAACTAGCCCAACTTCTCCGTGCAAGGCCGCTTCATAGATCTTCAATGTGTAATCTTCCAAGCCCATCTTGATCGCGGCCTACCTCCTGATTTAGCCAAAATCTGGTGATAACAATAGTAACCTAATCCTTCGACCATGAGATCATGTTAATCACCTACACTGATGGATTCTTTGATGACACCAAACACTACATAAATGGGTTATTATAAAGGTGACATTAATTGTTCGGAAAGTATAGGTTGAAGCACGTGGATCAATAGTGGGATTTGTCCATCCAAATGATGGATAAATATACTCTGGGCCCTCTCGGTGGAATGTCATCCAGTTAGCTTGCAAGCATGTGACTGGCTCACAAGGGATGTCATATATATCACGGTACGAGTAAAGAGTACTTATCGGTAACGAGGTTTAACTAGGTATAGAGATACCGACAATCAAACTTCGGATAAGTAAAATATAACGCGACAAAGGGAATCGGTATCGTCTGTCAATGGTTCATTCGATCATGAAGTCATCATTGAATATGTGGGAGCCATTATGAATCTCCAGGTCCCGCTATTGGTTATTGATCCGAGAAGTGTCTCGATCATGTTCCGCATAGTTCACGAACCGTAGGGTGACACACTTAAGGTTCGATGTTGTTTTAAGTAGATATGGAATATGGAATGAAGTTCGAATATTGTTTGGAGTCTCGGATGGGATCCAGGACATCACGAGGAGTTCCGGAATGGTCTGGAGAATTAGATTCATATGGAAAGTCACATTCCAAGTTTGGTAATGGTACGGTGAATTTATGGAAGGTTCCGGAAGGTTCTAGAATCATCCGAAACAATTCACTATGGCGGGTGGAGTCCACCAACCCTAGCAAACCCACCAAGTGGGAAGGTGGAGTCCATGGTGGACTCCACCATGTTGGTCTGCCAAAGAAGAAAGGAAAGGGAGAAATCCCTTTCCCTCTAGGTTTCCAATTTTGGTAAGTTTGGGAGTTGGACTACAAAGTGGTTTGGGGGGGGGGACCCTAGGTTTTCCACCTATATATAGAGGAGGAGAGGGCAGGGGGTAGGACACACGAAGCCAGCCGCACCACCAAGGGCACCCATGGCCGGCGCCCCAACTGCCCCCCTCTCCCAAACCTTAGCTACTCCCTCCTCCCTTTCTCTCTCTCTCTCTCTCGCACTGCTTACGGTGAAGCCCTGTCGGAGATCTCCAACACCACCGTCACCATGCCGTCGTGCTGGCGGAATTTCGAGGAGGATCTACTACATCCGCTTCCAGCTGGAATAGGGGAGGACGTCTTCATCGACACCGTACGTGTGATCAAGTGCAGAGGTGTTGCCCGATTGTGGCACCGTCAAGATCTTCTACGCGCTTTTGAAAGCGGCAAGTGATCGACTACATCAACCATGAGATTTATCTCGTTAACGCTTAGCGATCTTCGAGGGTATGTTGATCTTCACCTCGTTGCTACCATCTACTAGATTAGATCTTGGCTTGTTATTTGTTCTTGTGGTAGGAAATTTTTTGTTTTCTATGCTACGACTCCCTACAGTGGTATCAGAGTCATGTCTATGCATAGATTGGTTGCACAAGTAGAACAGAATGGTTTTGTGGGCGTTGATGCTTTTGTTGTCGTTTTCTTATTGTGTATTTTGCATCTTACGGCGTGATGGGATGAAGCAGCCCGAGCTAACGTTACATGACCGCGTTCATGATACTTGCTCCACTCTCGACATGCAACTTGTATTGCATAAGTGGATTTGCGGGTGTCAGTTTCTCTCAGCATAGTTAAGATCCAATTTACAATTTGCAATTGACAACACTTGTATCAGCGTGGTGGTTCATGTTCGTAGGTAGATCGGATCTTACTTGAAAACCCTAAGCCACATAAAATATGCAAACAAAATTAGAGGCGTCTAACTTATTTTTGCAGGGTTTGGTGATGTGATATGGCCATGATGTGATTATGAATATATTTGATGTATGAGATAATCCTTATTGTGTTGTGGCAACCGGCAGGAACCTTATGGTTATCTTAATTTCATATCGATTCATCATGTAGTAGTTTTATTTGAAAGTAGTTGTAATAGTTACTACAAGTGGTGGACAACCATGAAGATGGCGCCATGGACCTTGATGTCCCGCTGACGATGATGAAGATCGTGCCCGTTGATGATGGAGATCATGCCCGTGCTTTGGAGATGAAGATCAAAGGCGCGAGATAAAAGGGCCATATCATATCACATTATGAATTGCATGTGATGCTAATTCTTTTTATGCATTTTGTATTGCTTAGATCGCGACCGTAGAATTATAAGATGATCCCTCTCACTAAAAATCAAGATAATAAAGTGTTTGTCCTTAGTTAGCACCGTTGCTAAGACTCGTTGTTTTGAAGCATCACGTGATGATCGGGTGTGATAGACTCAACGTGTGCATACAACGGGTGCAAGACAGATTTGCACATGCGGAAACTAAGGTTTAACTTGACGAGCCTAGCATATACATACATGACCTCGGAACACGGCAAACCGAAAGGTTAAGCATGAATCATATAGAAGATATGATGAACATGTCGATGTTCGCCATTGAAGCTACATCATCTCTCGTGATGATTGGACTTGGTGTGGATTTGGTTCATGTAATCACTAAGGGAACGCGAGGGATGTTGTTTTGAGTGGAAGTTCACCTAAGTAATTTAAGAATTAATAGTAAACTCAAGTTATCCTGAACATAGTCTGAATTGTATTTGAATTAAATTTCGTAGAATTGGCATCCATTTTCTACTTTGCGCTAGTCTTGTAATTGAGATAGAAATACTGTTAATATCGTAATTGAGACTAGTACCGTATTGTTAAAGAATCAAGAAATGATTAAGTCCTTTTGCAAACTTTTGGTAATCCTTAAATTTCTGTTTCGAAGAGTAATGGATTCAATTAGTATCTAACATTATCTTGTCTCCGTGAAACTTGATGTTCAAATCCTTTTGAAAACTAAGGAGCTGAAAAGTTTGTTTTCAGAAATAAGCAAGGTGTGAGATATATGTGATATCTAAGACCTTATTACAAGATGATAGAATATAATTTAGTGAGACTACATACACTCATAAGTTTTATGGGAATGTACGAAGGTTGAAGACGCTAGGTGTCCTGATCCTCCAACTAGTTGAGCATTAACGTTATTCGCATATCCATATGAGCCATAATAGCTTCATCATGAAGTTGTCATGATTTGATGGATAAAATTATGAGTGAAATTTTTCATCACATTATAAGGTTACTAATAGTGAAATCTGGAACACTTGTCATGTGATGATCAACTTCAAAGTACGAACCTCAAGGTTATTGTTATTTGACCAACAAGCCTAGAAGATATTAATGTTGAAGTGTTTTTTGAAATATGAGAAAAGTCGAAAGAGAAACTACAAATAGATTTTAGCAGAAAGAAAGAAAAGACTAGAAAGTCTAGCTCAGGTGTATATAGATGATATACATATTATGAATGTATTCTTTGATTGGTCACACAATGGAATTCTTGGGTATTTGTACCATATTGGTTGGTATGAAATGTCATACAACACAACGCAATACAAGAATACAATAGCCTAAGTGACTGCAAGGAATGTGGTAATAATGCACGCCTAGAACAAAATAAAGTGTTATTATGTTCGTCGTTGGCATTCTACCTAGCCCTTCTGAATTATAATAAATTAAGAACTTAATAATTGTTATTTTTCTCTGATCAAATGAAAAGAATGAGTTGTTTAAATTATGTCCATACTCCATGTACGATGGATAAGTTATTATAAATCTTAATGGTGAAACACACATGCATAACACTGACGCTAAAATGCCATAAGGCAAATGATTTGAATTCCACTTATTTGTGGAACCACCATTTATATCATGTTAGAAAGGAACGCATGAAGAAACTCCGCGCAAACGGATTTTGGAGTCATTTGATTTTTGAACCATTTGGCACTTGCAAATCTTTTCTAAAAGAGGTTGACTAAAACACCATTCACAGGCCAAGAGTTGAATGGGAAACTAGCTTAGTGGAAGCATACATGATGATGTATATGGTTCATTGGGCATAGTTGTGTGCGGAAGATTCTTCTACTTCATGAAAACTTCCAACAATGAATTGAGTGTATATATATGGATATATTTATTTAATGAGGAAAAGGTATGAAACATTTTGAAGAGATTCAAATAAATTTCAGCATGAAGTGGAAATCATCGTAATAGAAAAGTCAAATATCTATGATTGGATCATGGTGGAAATATTTGAATTACGAGTTTTAGCGAACATCTAAGAGAGTTACGAAATTGTTCCACAACTCACGTTTCTCGTAACACCATAGTTAGACGGACTATTCAAGAGACGTATCCAAACCTTGTTGGATTAATGATGAGGTAAAATAAAATGATGCCATTATATTTTTTTGAGTATGCTTTAGAGACTACCGCTTTTACACTAAATAGAGCATCATTATAATCCGTTGAAATGACACCAGAAGAGTTATGGCATGGGTATAAACCCTAACAGTCCTTTCTTAAATTTTGGTATGCGTAGCATAAGTAAATGAGTTTACAACCAAAATCGGATGAATGTCTTTGTTGGTTATCCCAGAGAACAAATTGGGAATTCTTTCCACTATGAAGTCAAAGACAAAAGTGTTTATCGATGTTTCTTGCTTATTTCCAAGAAATTGTTTTTCACGAAATATTTGAGTGGGAGGACAATGGAAGTCGATAAGGTTGTTGAACCTGAGCATGATGAGTAGAGTAGTGCAGCGTCAGAAATGGTTCTGGAAGCAGCCACGATGCTCATAGCTCCCATGTGATGTGGGCATTACCTTCGAGTAACTAGTATTGCGCTACCTCTTACGGCACAACCAGGGGCCCATGAAGATCGTCTACCAACCAAGGTGGGCCATTATGTTAGTTCCAAGGAAGCTTGACGAACAAGGCAAGAAGACGAAGAAACAAGGAAATTTTAGATATATAACTCTTTGTAATCTAGTCGAACCCGGACAGAACTCTTGAGACCTGGCTCCCAATATAAGGGCCAGGAGAGGGTCTGCCGAGGGACACACAATCAATCTAGCCATAATCACCGTAAGTAGAGAGTCAGGTCATACACAACCCTAGATTTCCGTCGAGTCCTTAGTCGAAGCCTTCGGCTACCCCATTGTAACCCGATATTCACAATAATCAAGTCGGAAAAGCAGGAAGTATGGGTTTTACCTCATCGAGGGCCCTAACCTGGGTAAATCTCTCTCCCCGTTTGTTTGGTATCCGATGTCTCATGTCAGCCTGCAGGATTTCATCAACCCTAAAAGCCCCTCAAGGTGGGTATTGCCGAGGAGCACCCTCGACAATTGGCGCCGTCTGTGGGAAGACTTTCGGCACAAGGCATGTCATCGGCAGCTCCAGTCACATCAACAGCGTTTGTGCTGACCTCGCCAACACCTTCAAGTCCAAAAAAACTCAATACGTTGCGGTTCTTTCGAATACGCACCATGCACGGAGGCCTCGCGACCGATCTCTTCGGAACTGCGCGGCTTTATTGATACAACCTTCGTAGGCGTCCACTTCATCATCGATTCTGAAGGATTTCTCCGACTTCCCAGTTCAAATGCGTCAAGCCTAAGAACTTCGGCTCCAGAAACCATTATTCCACCAACATCTTCAGAAGGATTGCCTAGAAGCAGCAATGAAAGCAGGAGTCGCTTTAATAGCAGAGAGGAGCAACAGAAGAGGCGAACGGACATACATCGTGAAGAAGAAGAACAAGCCACAGGTCGCCGTCGACAGTGTGAGAAGGGATACTACAACACGCAGCCAAGTCAAAACCGCGGCCGTTCACCTTATTTATCGGCTATGGAGCAACTTGATGAGCCGTGTTATCTGCACTCCTATGTTGACCCAAAGAGTAACATCGAGAAATCCACTCATCTACTTAAAGATTGTCGGCAGTTCCTTGACATTCAGAAGTTCTGTGAGGAGATAAGATCTGAATCGGAAGCAAAAGCCCGTGTGGCAAAAGAAAGAACACTAGCTTACAGCTACCCGCAGCAGTATACACCGGGTGAAGATATTTATGTACCAACCGAAGTCTATCCTGCTTCTCGAGGTCAGTTGAACATGATCCATAAGACCAGCTTTTCGAAGAGAGAAGCCAAAAAGTTTTCGCGGGAAATAAAATTCGCAGAGGTAGCTATGGCAGCAGTACCCAATTACATTGATTGGTCCAATTAAAGCGTCCTATTCAGTAGAGCGGACCATCCGACAGCCGTTCCTAGGCATGGTCACGCTGCCCTAGTTCTTGAAGCACAGATTGGAGGATACAGCATGAGCAAAGTGTTTGTGGATGGAGGAAGCGGCCTGAATCTTTTGTTCGCAAGCACGATGAAGGCAATGGGATTATCAGTCGATATGCTGAAAGAATCTGATACTGGTTTCCATGGCATCATCCCAACCCGACCCGCTTACCCCCTAGGTAAAATTTCACTGGATGTTGTCTTCGTCACACCTGGCAATTTCAGAAAAGAGAAGCTCGAGTTCGAGGTAGTCGATTGGGAATCGCAGTACCATGCATCCTCGGCAGGGCAGCATTCGCGAAATTTATGGTGGTCCCTCATTACGCATATTTGAAGTTAAAGATGCCAGGCAACAATGGGACAACAATAACCGTTCACTGGAGTTTTTCTCGTTCTGATAACTGCGACGGAGAGTTCCAGAAGATCGCTTCGAAATTTGGAGTCAGGGAGGAACTCAACGCAATCGATGCAATCACCGATCATACTCAACCACCTATTGATAATCGAAACACTAGACCTGACGAATTCTACGTAACGAAGGAAGCAAAGAAGCATCAAGTGCACCCCTCTGATCCGAAGAAGACGGTCAACGTATCGGCATACCTTGCTACCGCATAGGAAGGCGCGCTCATCGAGTTCCTCCGTGAGCGCTGGGAAATATTTGCATGGGAACCATCCGACATGCCAGGTATTTCCAGGGAACTCGCTGAGCACACCGTCAATGTTGACCCCAAAGCCAAACCGGTGCAGTAGACATTGCGTCGTTTTTCAGAACCAAAAAGAAAAGCTATCGGCGAAGAATTTAATCGGCTCCAAAAAGCTGGTTTTATTCGAGAGCTCAAGGAAGCCGAGTGGGTAGCCAACCCGGTCATGGTGCCGAAAAAAGATACAACAGTTCTTCGCATGTGTATCGGTTACACAACTCTCAACAAACATTGCCCGAAGGATCACTTCACGTTGCCTCGCATAGATCAGATAGTCGACTAAACGGGAGGCTGCGATCGCCTCTCCTTTCTCGATGCCTACTCAGGATACAATCAGATCAAACTAAAAAAAGAAGATCAGGAATTAACCGCATTCATAACTCCACATGGCGTTTATTGTTACAACGTCATGACCTTCGGATTAAAAAATGCAGGCACAACTTATCAACGGTGCATGCAAGCTTGCCTTGGAGAGCAAATTGGTCGCAATATCGAGGTTTATATCGTTGACATCATCGTAAAAACCAGAAACGCGACCACGCTCATCGACGATCTGAGAGAAACCTTAGATAATCTTGACAGATACAAAATCAAGTTGAACCCGAGGAAATGCTTCTTCGGAGTACCGGGAGGTCAAGTACTTGGGTACTTTATTTCAGCAAGAGGGATAGAAGCTAATCTCTTAAATATTAAATCTATTCTTGATATGGATCCACCCAGAAACCTACAGCAGGCGCAACGATTGGCAGGACGATTGGTTGCTCTTAGTAGGTTCATTGCAAAACTAGGAGAAAAGGCCTTACCGTTGCTTTACATAGCTTCCACTGTTCAAGTCGTCAGTTCTGTTCTTGTCGTTGAACGCGAAGAAGAAGAAGGGAGAGTACATGGTGTGCAACGTCTCGTTTATTATCTCAGCGAGGTACTCACACCCGCAAAGCAACGATATCCTCACCATCAGAAGCTGGCGTATGCAGTATGGCGAGCATCACGGAAATTACGACATTACTTCGCAGAACATCCAGTTGTTGTCGTCTCAGAAGCCCCATTGAAAAACATACTTACCAATCCGGAAGCAACAGGCAGAGTATCTCAATGGGCTATCGAGTTAGCACAACAAAATATCTCTTATGTTAATCGAACAACAATTAAGTCCCAGGTCCTCCTCGATTTCCTGGTTGATTGGATCCAGTCACAAATCCCAGCGGCACCCGACATGTCGGGTTCATGGACGATATATTTTGATGGATCAAAGCGCAGTTCAGGCGCATGAGTAGTGCTAATCTCGCCGCAAGGAGACAAAATGAGATATGTTCTAAGGATGAATTTCTCATTACCAACAAACAATGAAGCAGAGTACGAAGCATTATTACACGGTATGCGTATGGCCAAAGCATGTGGTGCTACACGTCTGGATATCTACGGAGACTCGAACCTCGTAGTACAGCAGTCGATGAATCTATGCGATGCTATTAGCGACAACATGATAGCTTATCGGCAGATGTACCAATCAATGAAAGCTAAGTTTGAAGGTTGTGAGTTAAAACACATCGGCAGGGCCAGCAATGAGGAAGCCAATGCTTTAGCCAATATCGGTTCAAAACATGCTCTTCTATACAAGACAAAGTCTTCTATGAAGTGATTACTCAAAGATCTATTAAAGAGAAAACTTCGACACCTCCGGAAACATCGATTACTGATACAGAGGTCACGCCTCAAAAAGTTGACGAAGATGTCATTAAAGGATCTAATCAGCAAGTTCTTCTCCTCGAACCATTATGGACTGAACCTTTTTTAGCATACTTAATGGAGCAAAGATTCCAGATGACCCAGTAGAAGCAAGACGCATCGTACAGCGGTCTAAAGCATTTACTATAGTCGATGGTGACCTTTACAAGCGAAGTATCTCTGGCATCTTTCAACAGTGCATCGCCATTGCTGATGAAAATGCTCTATTGCGAGAAATACATGAGGGGACATGTGTTCATCATGCCAGTAGCAGAGCGCTTGTGGCTAAAGCTTCAGAGTAGGGTTCTATTGGCTAACAACAACAACCGATGCACGCTACTTAGTTCGAAAGTGCGATCCTTGTCAACGTTTTGCGCCAAAACCACACGCACCCGCCACAGATTTAAAGACAATACCTTTGGCCTGGCCTTTCGCACAGTGGGGGCTTGATCAAGTAGGTCCGCTACCAAAATCATCGCCTGGTGGTCATACTCATCTATTGGTAGCAGTCGATAAATTCACCAAATGGATCGAGGCTATACCAGTCACTAATCAGACGGCCAAAACTGCAGTCAAATTCTTCCAAGGAATTACTTGCCGTTTTGGTATACCTCATAGCATCATTACAGACAATGGAACCAATTTTGATTCAAGGGAATTCCATCAATTCTGTAACACTTATGGTATCAAACTCGAATTTTCCTCGGTCGCACATCCTCAAACCAATGGGCAAGTAGAAAGGATCAATGGCCGAATTTTTGATGCCATAAAAAAGCGCCTTACGGGTGTAGCTGGAGCTTGGGTCGAGGAGTTACCGTCAGTACTTTGGAGTTTGCGGCCTGCACAAAATAGGTCAACGCAATATACTCCATTCTTCCTTGTCTACGGAGCCGAAGTAGTTTTGCCAGCCGATGTCCGCTTTGAAGCACCTCGGGTGGTAGCGTATAAAGAGACAACCTCTGTTCATGCATTACAAGACGATGTGGATCTTCTTGATGAGGCTCGAGATGTCGCCTTGGCTCGAACAGTCGTATATCAGCAGGCGATACGGAATTATCACAGCCGAAGGATCCGCACCCGAAGCTTCAGCGTTGGTGATCTAGTACTACGATTGAAGCAAGAGAGACCGCTGAAACTCGAATCTCCATGGGAAGGACCGTTCATCGTCACTGAAATAATACCAGGAGGAGCTTATCATCTCAAGAATCCCACCTCGAGAAAAGATGTCAGGAACCCTTGGAATGTTGCACACTTGCGACGCTTTTATGTGTAAGAACTCGCTCTTTTTTCGCCACACGGAGGCTTCTTAGCCTGTTGCATATTATGAATAAATTTTGCGATTACATTATTACTTATTCACTCGAACAAATATTTGGACTTCTTTTATTTTGAATACTACTACTCCCATTGGGAGCCGAGGATAAACTATACGTCATAAAGCTTACCCGATATTACTCGGGGGCTACAAGGAATTTCTGAAGCATTGATAATTAATTAATACTCCCACCGGGAGCTATGATTATCAATATACTGAAACCCATCCAAGCCTCACATAATTGTGTGAGTGTTGCAGTAGATGGAAACAATACAACTTACAAAAAGGCTCATACCGGTGCACCGTGTTACGAAGCCAAATAAAAATAAAGCGCCTAAATCCCTCGTTTAGTCGAAGGGTGTCGCTCTTACAAAACTTACAAAACGACTCTGCACGAAGTTGCAATTACGACAGGGTCGTCGAGTGAGCAAACTGACCTGATCACTCAGTTGCCCTCGACAAAGGATTACAAGCTGGACTTGTAAGTTCAAAAATTTCATAACAATGCCTAGAAAAGGACATCAGATACATGCAGTATTACTCCTTGCAACGCAAGGTTACTAAAAACAAGAGAAGTTCTTTACAGAACTTTGTTATCATGACAAGGCCCCTTGACCTTCCTGATTCTTCAAAACCCTTTCAGTACTTGCTTCCATCCTAGAAACAATAATATGGGCAGGATGCCTAGCTATGGGATAGTATTGATCTAATCTTGCATTAGTATTAGCTATGGACTCCAAATCTATGGCCTCATGGCATGCTAAAACTGAAGCAAGTGCAAGCTCGGCTCCAGCAAGAAGTTCTTTATGCACCAAAGATCGAACTTTAGATGGAGTCTTGAATCGATTGAACAAAGCGGACAAAGTTTCGGGTACCAGATCTAATGGAAACATAGTTTCCCATAACATGGAGAGATGAGCATAGTACTTGTCAAAATAATAGTGTACTTTCTTGGCTCGGTACTCAAACTTCGCCACTATTGCAACCTTCGACTGATTAGACCATAGCTCGCACTTCAGGTGAGTAATGTCGGTCATCACTGCAATCTTCTCATGGATTCGCCTATTCTCTTCTGATTCATCAGAAGCAACAACTTTCGAAGACAAAAAAAAGTCATTAAAGAGTTTTCCAATAAAAGCATCAGGTGGAGATGAAAGGGAAGCGATTGATTGCTTACAACTCAAGCTTTCGGTAGCCACTCGAAGGCGATCTAGAGCATGTTGTTCAACCGCGGCAGCGATTTCGCTCTTTTTCTTCACCAAAGCTGTCATGGCATGAAGACCGGCTATGTCTTTTTTCAACCGAGAGATTTGATCGCGCAAGCGACGTACAAGCTCCGATTCATCGATAGCAGAAGAATTTAGAGAACTGTCGACACAAGAGGAAGCTGAGGGAATCTGCAACAAGATGATTTATTTTACCTTCTCAATAGAACGGCGTTAAAAGGTGGAAAACTCCCATCGGGAGCATACATAAAAGGACATGATGGCATTCAAAAGAAAGTTAAATATTGGCAACATAGCCAGATTAATTCAGTACAAGTTAAGACTAGAGTGTATCTGGGTTACAACTAGAATCAAGCAGGCCAGACTTAATCAAGCTTGTGTTGAGGAGCCAGGATCAACTTCAGTTGCAGTCTTGTTCTTATCCTCGTCAACCAAATTGAGGAGTCGATTAGCGCACACACTGAGGATTGCTTAAAAGGTTCGAGGTTGACAAGACAGTTATCGGTGTCCACATGTATCGCCTTGGATAAATTCTCCAGCTCAGAACCAAGCCCGTGCCCCATCAAAAGCTGAAAAGTAAGGACTGCTCCGTAAACACGAGAGCGTCGCTTGAATACCTCCACAGCTTCAGAAGAATCGATAAAGAAGGTATCCACCATTTCCCCGAGGGTCTTGTTCTGATCCAACTTCAGGAACATCATCGAAAATAATTTAGACAGAGCCCCCTTGGTCTTCTTCAAAAGATCTTGGAGCTGGTTGCTAGACTCAGTAGCGAAGGAAAGAGCATCTGACATCGAATCGACCCGAAATATGCTTCTACGATCAACAGGCATATCGGAAGTACCTGGAAAAATGCAAAAAAAAAACATTTTAACATATCAGGAAGGTATCCAAAAGAAATGTCTTGCAACTTTGGAGAAGGCTTACTTAGCAAATTCATGATGGATTCTCGAAGGGCACCCTCCTTCTCATCAGCTTCGAGAAAAGCCCTATGTCGAGCCTCTTGATCATCTTTCATCTTCTTCTTCAGCTTTGTTAGTTCGTCTTTTAAACATATATTCTCGCTTTGCGCCTCGGCTGCTAGTTTGTTAGCCTCAAGAACTTGGTCAGACGAAGTTTTAACAGCTTTGCGAAGCTGGGAGTTTTCTGATTCTAGACGAGTAAATTGATCGGCAAAATCTGCCACGGCGTCAACTGTGGCATAAATTGGCTGCAGCGCAGGAATTGAAAAATTACGTCAAACCAAATAACAAGTATATCTTAGCCTATACGTTGCCTCCTTCAAGAATGACAATTATCGACTCAGGGGCTAGCAGGTACTACGGCTTGTTGTTGGTTGAGAAACGATACTTACGTGATCACGCAAAGTCGAAGGATTGGAGACACCCGTTGGCGGGATGATCGTCGAGAAAGGAACCTTGGCCACACTTGATCGTGGTGGAGGGGTGGTCATCTGTTCTGCCCTAGGCATCGATTCTTTTGCAGATTCAGCTTTTTCATTCAATATTTTCGCTCTCTTCGAGAGAGGAACTTCATTGTCATCCTCAGAGCTGAACAAAAAGAAAGTCAATGAAGACAACAGGAACGAAATACAATCGAAAAGGAGCCAAAAGATATTTACGATATGGACTCAATGTCATTCTCATCTGCGAAGAGTCTCGATGGCCTTTTTGAAGGTTGAGGAGCCGAAGTGTCGCGAGAAGGAGCAGGGGAAGCAGTTGCCTTAGCATCATCATCTTGTCCGCTAGGACTTGATTCTGTTGTCGCTATCAAATCTTCATTGATCTTCCCGCGTCGCATATATTTAGTGAAGGCATCATCATTGGGGGCTTCACCACCGTGGATGTCGTCGTGTCCTCGAAAATATGCTGATCATCTTCAGTCTCTTCCGAAGCATCGTCATCTTCTGGAGCTACCCCACTTTCGGGTGTAGGAGGATAACACTGAACAACGGTGGAAGCATGTGGATAGAAGAAGTTAAAAGATTCAGATTCAGAAATAAAAAGAACATCCGAAACAAATGCAAGTAAAATTACCTTGGCAAGAAGATGCTTAAGGTCGAGGGGAGGGCGAGCTGAAGTCATAACAATATTGTCCTTCTGGATGAGGCGAGTTAGGCGCCGCACTTCATCTCGAAGGTCTTCTTCGGATACGTCAGTTGAACTGATCCTTGATTTATCCGACGCGCCAGCATACATCCATAACTGATGAGGCCTTGACATCAGCGGTTGCACCCGACGCTTTAGAAACACTGAAACCACCTCAGTCCCGCACATCGTCAGACCTTCTGCATTCTTCAGGTCCAAGACCTTTTCGTAGAGTTGATCAGCGATGGCACTTTCTTCGGCAGTCAAAGTGTTTCGCCAGGACTTCTTCAGCACTGCAGAGAGGACATCCTCAAATGGAGGCAAATTGGAGCGCCGTCCTGGTACTGGGATATCTCGGAGATGAAACCACTTCTGTCACCAGCCTTGAACTAACTCTTTCATTGGGTTGTCGAAATAATTTACCTCCTTCCCGACGACGAAGCCGACGCCGCCAATGACAGGAGGACCATCATTGCCATTATGGCGCTTGACGTAGAAAATCTTCCTGCACAAGCCCCAGTGGGGGTGAATGCCAAGGAAGGCCTCACACAGAGTAATAAAGATGGAACGGTGGAGAATGGAATTGGGAGTCAGCTGCCAGAGTTGAATCCCGTAGAAGAAAAGGAGAGAACAAAGAAACTCATGGGCGGGGAGAGAAAGTCCGCGAAACAGAAAAGCAGCAAACATAACAGTAAAGCCCTTTGGAGGCCTTGGGCGGGAGGAAGAACCTGGATGAAGGTAGTCAGATTCGGCAGATGAGATGAGGCCAAGTGACCTCATCTATTCTCTTTACGCTTAGAGATGGTGGAAGCGCACCAATCAAGGCCAACTCTGGCTGCGCCTGCGGTAGCACTTGAGCCAGCGGTTCCCTTCTTATTGCCCAGGGCAGCTGAGTGATACGTCCCAAACGTATCTATAATTTCTTATGTTCCATGCTACTTTATTGATGATACTCACATGTTTTATACACATTATATGTCATATGCATTTTCCGGCACTAACCTATTGATGAGATGCCGAAGAGCCGATTCTGTCGTTTTCTGCTGTTTTTGGTTTTAGAAATCCTAGTAAGGAAATATTCTCGGAATTGGACGAAATCAACGCCCAGGTGCTTATTTTTCCACGAAGCTTCCAGAAGTCCGAAAGGGAAACGAAGTGGGGCGACGAGGAGATGCCACGCTAGGGCGGCGCGGCCCAGGCCTTGGCCGCGCCGGCCTGTTGTGTGGGCCCCTCGTGACGCCCCTTGACCTGCCCTTCCGCCTACTTAAAGCCTTCGTCGCGAAACCCCCTGTACCGAGAGCCACGATACGGAAAACCTTCCAGAGACGCCGCCGCCGCCAATCCCATCTCGGGGGATTCAGGAGATCGCCTCCGGCACCCTGCCAGAGAGGGAATCATCTCCCGGAGGTCTCTTCATCGCCATGATCGCCTCCGGATCGATGTGTGAGTAGTCCACCCCTGGACTATGGGTCCATAGCAGTAGCTAGATGGTTGTCTTCTCCTCATTGTGCTATCATGTTAGATCTTGTGAGCTGCTTATCATGATCAAGATCATCTATTTGTAATCCTACATGTTGTGTTTGTTGGGATCCGATGAATATTGAATACTATGTCAAGTTGATTATCAATCTATCATATATGTTATTTATGTTCTTGCATGCTCTCCGTTGCTAGTAGAGGCTCTGGCCAAGTTGATACTTGTGACTCCAAGAGGGAGTATTTATGCTCGATAGTGGGTTCATGCCTCCATTAAATCGGGACGGTGACGGAAAGTTCTAAGGTTGTGGATGTGTTGTTGCCACTAGGGATAAAACATCGATGCTTTGTCTAAGGATATTTGTGTTGATTACATTACGCACCATACTTAATGCAATTGTCCGTTGTTTGCAACTTAATACCGGAGGGGTTCGGATGATAACTTCGAAGGTGGACTTTTTAGGCATAGATGCATGTCGGATAGCGGTCTATGTACTTTGTCGTAATGCCCTGATTAAATCTCATAGTACTCATCGTGATATATGTATGTGCATTGTTATGCCTTCTTTATTTGTCAATTGCCCAACCGTAATTTGTTCACCCAACATCTCGTTTATCTTATGGGAGAGACACCACTAGTGAACCGTGGACCCCGATCCTATTCTTTACATCTGAAATACAATCTACTCGCAATTGTTCTTTACTGTTCTTCGCAAACAATCATCATCATCCACACTATACATCTAATCCTTTGTTTACGAAGCAAGCCGGTGAGATTGACAACCTCACTGTTACGTTGGGGCAAAGTACTTTGATTGTGTTGTGCAGGTTCCACGTTGGCGCCGGAATCCCTGGTGTTGCGCCGCACTACACTCCGCCACCAACAACCTTCACGTGTTCCTTGACTCCTACTGGTTCGATAAACCTTGGTTTCTTACTGAGGGAAACTTGCTGCTGTGCGCATCACACCTTCCTCTTGGGGTTCCCAACGGACGTGTCAACTACACGCATCACTGAGCTCTTGAAGGCAGAAGCAATAGCAAGGAGGAGTCAAGAAAGAAGATGAGCAGTACGGAGGCATAAAAAGTGAAAACAAGAAAGGGTTCCCTATTTATAACGGGGAATGCTTGGAGATCATGGCCGTTACTTTGGTGATCGTGGGAAGATGGGCGAGGATCCAGCAGTACACGTATCCAGAAGGAGAGATAAAACCGGCGGCCCTTTACTCCCACTATGCGCGGGAATCGAGGAGACACCTCGGTCAATGCACAAGCACTAGTCAATTCCTAACTGACCGCGCAGAAGTAGGGTGGGCACGTCAGGTCATGTCATGTCAATCAAACCACCACAGTGGCTATGTCATCAATGATGTCATCAAAAGTATTGACTCCTCATGAAGCATCTGAAAAAGTATACCACATTCGAGTAGTGCAACTTGAGCGCGGTAGCAAGCACCCGTGCCTAGACTCGAGGGCTACTCCCATCGGGAGCGCTTTCCGCGCACCCGATAGAAATTATGGACCCGAAGGAATCAAAAAATCCAGGATCATGCCCGGGGACTTGATTCTGTGTAGAGTAGCGTTGTGTTGCCATTTGGCAGTTAACCAGCATCGATTTATCGAGTAAGGCTGGGCGCGTTACTCAACATCCTTTACGTACTACCAACAAACGTGATCTTACTTGAAGGAATTGAAGACCCTATATAAAAACATATCGGTTGACCATGGTAGTTTGTGGGAAACATCGGCAGAAGAAAAATATTCGAGTAGTACAACTTGAGTCTATACACGGTTGCAAGCATTGATACGTCCCAAACGTATCTATAATTTCTTATGTTCCATGCTACTTTTATGATGATACTCACATGTTTTATACACATTATATGTCATTATTATGCATTTTCCGGCACTAACCTATTGACGAGATGCCGAAGAGCCGATTCTGTTTTCTCGCTGTTTTTTGGTTTCGAAATCCTAGTAAGGAAATATTCTCGGAATTGGACGAAATCAACGCCCAGGGTCTTATTTTTCCACGAAGCTTCCAGAAGACCGAGGGAGATACGAAGTGGGGCGACGAGGCGACGCCACACTAGGGCGGCGCGGCCCAGGCCCTGGCCGTGCGGCCCTAGCGTGTGGGTCCCTCGTGACGCCCCCGACTCTGCCCTTCCGCCTACTTAAAGCCTTCGTCGCGAATACCCCAGTACCGAGAGCCACGATACGGAAAACCTTCCAGAGACGCCGCCGCCGCCAATCCCATCTCGGGGGATTCAGGAGATCGCCTCCGGCACCCTGCCGGAGAGGGGAATCATCTCCCGGAGGTCTCTTCATCACCATGATCGCCTCCGGATCGATGTGTGAGTAGTTCACCCATGGACTATGGGTCCATAGCAGTAGCTAGATGGTTGTCTTCTCCTCATTGTGCTATCATGTTAGATCTTGTGAGCTGCCTATCATGATCAAGATCATCTATTTGTAATGCTACATGTTGTGTTTGTTGGGATCCGATGAATATTGAATACTATGTCAAGTTGATTATCAATCTATCATATATGTTGTTTATGTTCTTGCATGCTCTCCGTTGCTAGTAGAGGCTCTGGCCAAGTTGATACTTGTGACTCCAAGAGGGAGTATTTATGCTCGATAGTGGGTTCATGCCTCCATTGAATCTGGGATAGTGACAGAAAGTTCTAAGGTTGTGGATGTGCTGTTGCCACTAGGGATAAAACATCGATGCTTTGTCTAAGGATATTTGTGTTGATTACATTACGCACCATACTTAATGCAATAGTCTGTTGTTTGCAACTTAATATCGGAAGGGGTTCGGATGATAACTCCGAAGGTGGACTTTTTAGGCATAGATGCATGCTCGGATAGCGGTCTATGTACTTTATCGTAATGCCCTGATTAAATCTCATAGTACTCATCATGATATATGTATGTGCATTGTTATGCCTTCTTTATTTGTCAATTGCCCAACTGTAATTTGTTCACCCAACACGCTATTTCTTATCGGAGAGACACCACTAGTGAACTGTGGACCCTGGTCCATTCTTAACATCTGAAATACAATCTACTGCAATACTTGTTCTTTACTGTTCTTCGCAAACAAACATCATCTTCCACACTATACATCTAATCCTTTGTTTACAGCAAGCCGGTGAGATTGACAACCTCACTGTTACGTTGGGGCAAAGTACTTTGATTGTGTTGTGCAGGTTCCACGTTGGCGCCGGAATCCCTGGTGTTTTGCCGCACTACACTCCGTCACCAACAACTTTCACGTGTTCCTTGACTCCTACTGGTTCGATAACCTTGGTTTCATACTGAGGGAAAACTCGCTGCTGTACGCATCACACCTTCTTCTTGGGGTTCCCAACGGACGTGTGTTAACTACTACCACGCCAACAGCAAGGATTTTTCGGGCGCCGTTGCCGGGGAGATCAAGACACGCTGCAAGGGGAGTCTCTCACATCCAATCTATTTACTTTGTTTTTGTCTTGCTTTGTTTTACTTTATTTACTGCTTTGTTTGCTCTTATATCAAAAACACAAAAAAAAAATTAGTTGCTAGTTTTACTTTATTTACTGTCTTGTTCTCCATATTAAAAACACAAAAAAAATTGTTACTTGCATTTACTTTATTTTATTATCATGACTAGTCCTGTAGTGGTTACTCTATCACCTGAGGAATCGATCTTCACTTTTAAACAAGGTGGTGAAGAGAGTTTTAAAGAAGCTTGGTCTAGAATTTTTGATTCTTATAGTAAAACTGAACCTAAAATGACCCTAAGTTTGCTTCTTTGTAACTTTTATTGTGGGCTTATTCTTCGCTATAGATATGCCTTGGATGCTGTAGTGGGAGGAGATTTCCTTCACTGTGATGGGGATCAAGCTTTTAATGCCATAAAAAAATTGGTTACATCATCTAGCTCCGCTAATAATTTTGATCCATCTCTTGTTAGCATTTATAATAGATTAAAAACTCTAGAGACAAATGTATCTTGCTTAAAAGAAGGGTATAGTCGGATTCGTGAGCATTTTGATTATGTTCCAATAAACTCTGAACCTTCAATGTGGGACCCTACTATTAAAGTTACTATTGACTGAATTTTGCCTTATGCCTGAAAGTATTTATGAATCTTTGACACTTTGGGGACTTACTGAAGGTGGAGAAGGAATAACTCTTACTGATAACTCTGTTATAATTCCTAAAGGAATAGCTGAAGGAGTGTTCACAACCCTTCTTGGAAGAACGGTATCCACTAATTACCTCGTTATTGAATGTGTAGGGACAGGACAAATCACACTTGGAAGATCCCTGCTGAAACTCTTGGGAGCAATCATAGATGTGGGGAAGGGCACTCTAAATTCCTCGATACCTGGATACGGGCACATATTCCCTAAACCAAAGAGTAAGAATAAGAGTAAGAAAGGTATGCGCAAAGCCCCTGGTAAGAATGTCAATGCTTCATCTCTTGACAATACTTGATACACACTTTCTGCGCCTAGCTGAAAGGCGTTAAAGAAAAGCGCTTATGGGAGACAACCCATTATTTTACTTCTGCACTTTTATTTTATATTTGAGTCTTGGAAGTTGTTACTACTGTAACAACCTCTCCTTATCTTTATTTTATTGCATTGTTGTGCCAAGTAAAGTCTTTGATAGTAAAGTCAATACTAGATTTGGATTACTGCGCAGGAACAGATTTCTTGCTGTCACGAAATTGAGCCGCCCCTTCTGTAGAAAATTTAGAAAAATCTTCCAATTTACGTGCGTGATCCTCAGATATGTACGCAACTTTCATTAAATTTTAGCATTTTCATCTGAGCAAGTCTGGTGCCTCTAAAAAATTTGTCTTTACGGATCAGTTCGTTTTGGACAGATTCTGCCTTTTGTTTCGCATTGCCTGTTTTGCTATGTTTGATGGATTTCTTTGTTCCATTAACTTTCAGTAGCTTTGTGCAATGTCCAGAAGTGTTAAGAATGATTATGTCACCTCTGAATACATGAATTTTCAATTATGCACTAATCCACTAATGAGTTTGTTTTGAGTTTGGTGTGGAGGAAGTTTTCAAGGGTCAAGAGAGGAGGATGATACAATATGATCAAGAAGAGTGAAAAGTCTAAGCTTGGGGATGCCCCCGTGGTTCATCCCTGCATATTTTAAGAAGACTCAAGCATCTAAGCTTGGGGATGCCCAAGGCATCCCTTCTTCATCGACAACTTATCAGGTCACCTCTAGTGAAACTATATTTTTATTCCGTCACATCTTATGTGCTTTACTTGGAGCGTCTGTTTGTTTTTGTTTTTGTTTGAGTAAATTCGGATCCTAGCATTCTTTGTTTGGGCGAGAGACACGCTCCGCTGTTTCGTATGAACACATATGTTCTTAGCTTTATTCTTAATGTTCATGGCGAAGGGTGAACTACTTCGTTCATTGTTATATGGTTGGAAACAGAAAATGCCGCATGTGGTAATTGGTATAATGTCTTGAATAATTTGATACTTGGCAATTGTTGTGCTCATATAGATCATGTTTAAGCTCTTGCATCATGTACTTTGTACCTATTAATGAAGAACTACATAGAGCTTGTTAAAATTTGGTTTGCATAATTGGTCTCTATAGTCTAGATATTTTCTGGTTAAGGTGTTTGAACAACAAGGAGACAATGTAAAGTCTTATAATGCTTACAATATGTTCATATGTTAGTCTTGCTGCACCGTTTTATACTTGAGTTTGCTTCAAACAGCCTTGCTAGCCTAGCCTTGTATTGAGAGGAATTCTTCTCGTGCATCCAAATCCTTGAGCCAAAAACTATGCCATTTGTGTCCACCATACCTACCTACTACATGGTATTTCTCCGCCATTCCAAAGTACATTACTTGAGTGCTACCTTTAAAATTCTATCCTTTGTCTTTGCAATATATAGCTCATGGGAAAAATAGCCTTAAAAACTATTGTGGTGAAGAATATGTACTTATGTGTCTTATTTCTTAATAAGTTGCTTGTTGAGCGGTAACCATGTTTCGGGGACGCCATCAACTTTTACCTTTGTTGAATATCATGTGAGTTGCTATGCATGTTCGTCTTGTCTGAAGTAAGGGCAATTTTCATGATCAAATGGTTTGAGTATGCATATTGTTAGAGAAGAACATTGGGCCGCTAACTAAAACCATGATTCATGGTGGAAGTTTCAGTTTGGACAATTAAACCTCAATCTCTTATGAGAATATCTGTTGTTGAATGCTTATGCATTAAAGGGGAGTCCATTATCTGTTGTCTATGTTGTCCCGGTATGGATGTCTAAGTTGAGAATAATCAAAAGCGAGAAATCCAATGCGAGATTTCTCCTTAGACCTTTGTACAGGCGGCATAGAGGTACCCCTTTGTGACACTTGGTTGAAACATATGTTATGCAATGATAATCCATGTTCATCCAAGCTAATTAGGACAAGGTGCAAGCACTATTGGTATACTATGCATGAGGCTTGCAACTTATAGGATATCTTATACATAACACATATGATTTATTACTACCATTGACAAAATTGTTTCTATGTTTTCAAAATGAAAAGCTCTAGCACAAATATAGTAATCCATGCTTCCCGGGCCTATCTTCTACTTTATTGTTGAGTCAGTTTACCTATTCCTTCTATCTCAGAAGCAAACACTTGTGTGAACTGTGTGCATTGATTCTTACATGTTTACCTATTGCACTTGTTATATTACTTTGTGTTGACAATTATCCATGAGATATATATGTTGAAGTTGAAAGCAACTGCTGAAACTTATATCTTCTTTGTGTTGCTTCAATGCCTTTACTTTCAATTTATTGCTTTATGAGTAACTCTTATGCAAGTCTTATTGATGCTTGTCTTGAAAGTATTATTCATGAAAAGTCTTTGCTATATGATTCATTTGTTTACTCATTATCTTCACCACTGCTTCGAATCGCTGCATTCATCTCATATGCTTTACAATAGTATTGATATGATTATGATAGCATGTCACTTCAGAAATTATCTTTGTTATCGTTTACCTACTCGAGGGCGAGTAGGAACCTAAGCTTGGGGATGCTTGATACGTCCCAAACGTATCTATAATTTCTTATGTTCCATGCTACTTTTATGATGATACTCACATGTTTTATACACATTATATGTCATTATTATGCATTTTCCGGCACTAACCTATTGACGAGATGCCGAAGAGCCAGTTGCTGTTTTCTGCTGTTTTTGGTTTCAGAAATCCTAGTAAGGAAATATTCTCGGAATTGGACGAAATCAACGCCCAGGGTCTTATTTTTCCACGAAGCTTCCAGAAGACCGAGGGAGATACGAAGTGGGGCGACGAGGCGACGCCACACTAGGGCGGCGCGGCCCAGGCCCTGGCCGCGCGGCCCTAGCGTGTGGGCCCCTTGTGACGCCCCCGACTCTGCC
The DNA here is from genome assembly GCF_022539505.1 of Lolium rigidum. NCBI lineage: Eukaryota > Viridiplantae > Streptophyta > Magnoliopsida > Poales > Poaceae > Lolium > Lolium rigidum. The sequence goes on along the minus strand of NC_061513.1, from coordinate 345,564,591 downwards.
CTTCCGCCTACTTAAAGCCTTCATCACGAATACCCCAGTACCGAGAGCCACGATACGGAAAACCTTCCAGAGATGCCACCGCCGCCAATCCCATCTCGGGGATTCGGAGAGATCGCTCTCCGCACCTCGCCGGAGAGGGGAATCATCTCCCGGAGGTCTCTTCATCACCATGATCGCCTCCGGATCGATGTGTGAGTAGTTCACCCCTGGACTATGGGTCCATAGAAGTAGCTAGATGGTTGTCTTCTCCTCATTGTGCTATCATGTTAGATCTTGTGAGCTGCCTATCATGATCAAGATCATCTATTTGTAATGCTACATGTTGTGTTTGTTGGGATCCGATGAATATTGAATACTATGTCAAGTTGATTATCAATCTATCATATATGTTGTTTATGTTCTTGCATGCTCTCCGTTGCTAGTAGAGGCTCTGGCCAAGTTGATACTTGTGACTCCAAGAGGGAGTATTTATGCTCGATAGTGGGTTCATGCCTCCATTGAATCCGGGACAAGTGATGTAAAGTTCTAAGGTTGTGGATGTGATGTTGCCACTAGGGATAAAACATCGATGCTTTGTCTAAGGATATTTGTGTTGATTACATTACGCACCATACTTAATGCAATTTTCTCGTTGTTTGCAACTTAATACCGGAAGGGGTTCGGATGATAACCTCGAAGGTGGACTTTTAGGCATAGATGCATGCCGGATAGCGGTCTATGTACTTTGTCGTAATGCCCTGATTAAATCTCATAGTACTCATCATGATATATGTATGTGCATTGTTATTCCTTCTTTATTTGTCAATTGCCCAACTGTAATTTGTTCACCCAACATGCTATTTCTTATCGGAGAGACACCACTAGTGAACTGTGGACCCCGGTCCATTCTTTACATCTGAAATACAATCTACTGCAATACTTGTTCTTTACCGTTCTTCGCAAACAAACATCATCTTCCACACTATACATCTAATCCTTTGTTTACAAGAAACCGGTGAGATTGACAACCTCACCGTTACGTTGGGGCAAAGTACTTTGATTGTGTTGTGCAGGTTCCACGTTGGCGCCGAATCCCCGGTGTTGCGCCACACTACACTCCGTCACCAACAACCTTCACGTGTTCCTTGACTCCTACTGGTTCGATAACCTTGGTTTCATACTGAGGGAAAACTCGCTGTTGTACGCATCACACCTTTCTCTTGGGGTTCCCAACGGACGTGTGTTAACTACTACCACGCCAACAGCAAGCATCCGTGCCTAGACTCGGGGGCTACTCCCATCGGGAGCGCTGAACGCGCACCCGATACAAAAGGCGTTATTATCTCGAAGGAGTCGAGATCTTTCGGCAATTATGAACATTCGATAGAAGGCAATTTTAGTCCCTGCCCGAAACTTCTTCGGCCAGTCACTCGGGGGGCTACTGATGTGGGCATTACCCTTCGGGTAACTAGTATTGCGCTACCTCTTACGGCCCAACCAAGGGCCCATGAAGATCGTCTACCAACCAATGTGGGCTGTTATGTCGGTTCCAAGGAAGCTTGACGAACAAGGCAAGAAGATGAAGAAACAAGGAAATTTTAGATGAACTCTTTGTAATCTAGTCGAACCCGGACATAACTCTTGAGACATGGCTCCCAATATAAGGGCCAGGAGAGGGTCTGCCGAGGACACACAATCAATCTAGCCATAATCACCGTAAGTCGAGAGTCAGGTCATACACAACCCTAGCTTTCCGTCGAGTCCTTAGTCGAAGCCTTCGGCTACCCCATTGTAACCCGATATTCACAATAATCAAGATCAGACAAGCATGAAGTAAGGGTTTTACCTCATCGAGGGCCCCGAATCTGCGTAAATCTCTCACCCCATTTGTTTGGTATCCGATGTCTCGTGTCAGCCTGCAGGATTCCATCAACCCTAAGCCCCTCAAGGTGGGCATTGCCGAGGAGCACCCTCGACACCATGTCTACAAAGTGTTATAGCCATGGAGATCGAAGTACCTATTGAACCTTGTAAGTATGGTTTACTTTGTGATCAAATAAATAATTTGTGGATAAAGGATTGATTTTGAACAATGATAAAACAACTACATACAAAGAAGTTATGATGGGCCCTGACTCCGTTAAAATGGCTAAATGCCATGAAATCCAAGATAGTATCTATAATCAAGCTTGGAGCTTGGTAAACCTTCTGAAGGAAATAAAAACTTTTTAAAAGTAAATGGATCTATAAAATTAATGGACATGGATGAAATATCCTTGAACATGCTCGACTTGTCGAAAGTTTGTTTACGACAAAGTTTAAAGAGTTGACTGCTATAAGATTAGATCTTTCGCAGTGATGCTTATAGTCTATATATATCTTTCTATTCTTAATAGGTGATCCCATTTTCTTGCACATGCAAGGTATCCACCTCATCAAGCATCACTGAGCAATCATAACCTGCCTCCTAAGAAATTCTTCCACGTCATCATGTACATGACCCATTATTAATATGATCACTAAATGGCAAGAACCATCAGATTAATGCATTTATTGTCCAATAGTATAAGTTGTGGCCTCTGTAAAAACCGATATGTTGAAGCCGCCCTCAATTTAAGCTTCCTCTTCCCCATGATCTCAGCGACTGTGCAATCGCTTTCTCTTCCCCCACTATCTCAACGAAATAATAGTGCAAGGAACCGATGGAGTCATACGATAGACTCGTGGAGATTTCTTCTTCTCCTTTTAAACACCGTCTTCCGCCTCAACCGCTGGAGTTGTTCACAACTTCGCATCATACACCCGTACAGTTGGCTATACAGGTGCCGCTGGTGAGCCACTCCAGATCGAGAAGCTCATCCATTCTACGGTTTCTTCATCTCTCCTTTATTAACATGGTCTCATGTTGCCTCTTCGTGCTTTCATGGAGTGGCCGGATTGATCCTGTTTTTGTTCACACATTCTACAGTTTCTCCATCTCTTCATTATTCATGGGGTTGTAGGTTACCTCACCATGCTTCCTTGGGTCGTTGGATTGACCTAGTTTTCTTTGCAGTCCATTCATGATTACAAGATATGAAGCGGAACTGATTTTTCTGCTCAGGTTGTGTTAAGAGTTTTGCATGGAGATTTTGGCACTGCCTACGAACTTGATTTTGGTTTTATTATCCACTTAAGTTGGCCCTATAGAGCAGAGCACCTCTTTATTTGTTTAATGTATTGGTTTCTCCAAGAATATGTGCCCATAATGGTCTGTACTGCAACAAGAGGAATCTGTTTAGCCAGCTTCTACTTTCAGTTTTACGCTATGCTCAGATTCTACATTAGGAATACGCCTTCTCATATTCAGGTTAATACATACCATTATTTGCCAAGGAGTTCATACAGCTACACATCAATTCTCCAATCTCCATCTTGGACAAGCTACAACGACTGATCAGTTTTTACCTTACGCTGTCTCTTCTCTCAGATAATTTCTTTACAAAAACATATTTGTTTATTATGGTTTGCTTTCAGCACGTATGAGATATATGATACTTATCTACGACAACAACCAGAAGGCGTTGCCATGGATTATAGGCACTGTAAATAAGAACATGTCACTGTGCACACAAAAAAAAACATTAGGTAGAAGCCTCGGCGCTCATGTTTATTTTAGCATTTTGGTGAATTGTATCAGGTTGATGGAAATCAAATATATTGTTCTAAGTCGTCATTTGATGCAATTATTTATATCTAAGTTTTATCTCTCTAAAAGTTGGTAAACCATGATTATGTCCACACTATATCCAAATTGTAGACTGTTGTCATTTCATAATCTTTTTATGTTATGCTACACTATATTTATATGATATTCTAACATTTACTTTGTGCAATATATTATTTTTAAAAAGTCCCGCGGCAAAGCGCGGGGTATCATCTAGTTGTTCTAGTAATCACTACATATTTCTTTTATGAGATATGTTAGTAGGATGTCAGAAATACATTCCTTAACAGAAGTGTGTATTAAAGGTGTATATAAGATACAACTAAGAGTTTTTCTAGTCCGTAGAATGCTAGAATGGTATACAAATTTAACTGGATGAATTGAATATCACGGAGTTGGAATCTTCACCAGATGAAATAATCAAAGAGTTTTGATTTCATCGGAAACGATGGAGATGCTTGCATTTGCTAGATTTAGATGAGTTCTAAATATTGTAACGGATTCAACAAACGAAGGCAGTGTATATCATTGTGTTTGAGTCGAGGAGTTCTTTGAATACTTTGTGTAGTTCCGGTAGTTTCAGAACTATGAAGCTATATTGTATGTGACAATATTGGTAACATATTTCAGACCGCGGAATTAAGGTTCCACAAGAAGACCAAACATATACGATTAATGCCGACTCATTTGAAAAACTGAGTGATGCGTGGAGACGCAATTGAATTGCAAAATACATAAATTTCTAAGAATGTCATATCCGTTGACTGAAACCTCTCCCATAAGCAGACATGATAAGCACCAGAAGGCCAAGGTGTTAGATCTTTACCAATGTAAACTAGATTATTGACTCTAGTGCAAGTGGGATACTGTTGGAGATATGCCCAAGAGGCAATAATAAGTGTTTATTGTTATATGTTAGTGTTCATGATAAATGTTTACATCTCATGCTATAATTGTATTAACCGGAAACATTAATACTTGTGTATTTTGTAAACATAAAAGGGTCCCTAGTAAGGCTCTTGTTAAACTAGCTTGTTGATTAATAGATGATCATGGTTTCCTGATCATGAACATTTGATGTTATTAATAACAAGATCATATCATTAGGTGGATAATGTGATGGACATACACCCATAGTAAGCGTAGCATATGATCAAGTCATTAAGTTTGTTTTTGCTTCAAGCTTTAAGAATACATAGTAACCTAATCCTTCGACCATGAGATCATGTTAATCACATACACATGATGGATGCTTTGATGACATCAAACACTACTTCGTAAATGGGTAGTTATAAAGGTGGCATTAAGTGTTCAGAAAGTATAGGTTGAAGCACGTGGATTAATAGTGGGATTTGTCCATCCAAATGACAGATAGATATACTCTGGTTTCTCTCGGTGGAATGTCATCCAATTAGCTTGCAAGCATATGACTGGCTCACAAGGGATGTCATATCACGGTACGAGTAAAGAGCACTAATCGGTAACAATGTTGATCTAGGTATAGAGATACTGACGATCAAACTTCGGATAAGTAAAATATCGCGCGACAAAGGAATCAGTATCGTATGTAAATGGTTCATTCGATCACGAAGTCATCCATATGTGGGAGCCATTATGGATCTCCAGGTCCCGCTATTGGTTATTGATCGGAGAAGTGTCTCGATCATGTCTACATAGTTCACGAATAGTAGGATGACACACTTAAGGTTCGATGTTGTTTTAAGTAGATATGGAATATGGAATGGAGTTCGAATATTGTTCGGAGTCTCAGATGGGATCCAGGACATCACGAGGAGTTCCGGAATGATCCGGAGAATAAGATTCATATATGGGAAGTCACATTCCAAGTTTGGGAATGGTCCTGTGAATTTATGGAAGGTTCCGAAAGGTTCTAGAATCATCCGGAACAAGTTTCACTATGGCGGGCGGAGGGACTCCACCAGCCAACCCACCAAGTGGGAAGGTGGAGTCCATGGTGGAATCCACCATGTTGGCCGACCAAAGAAAGGGAGAAGTCCCTTTCCCTCTAGGTTTCCAATTTTGGTAAGTTTGGGAGTTGGACTCCAAAGTGGTTTTGGGGGAACCCGGTTTTCCACCTATATATAGAGGAAGAGAGGGGAGGGACAGGACACACCAAGCCAGCCACACCACCAAGGGCACACAAGGCCGGCTCCCCAAGTTCCCCCCTCTCCCAAACCCTAGCTACTACCTCCTCCCTCTGTCTCCCGCACTGCTTACGGCGAAGCCCTGCCGGAGATCTCTGATGCGTGTAGTTGACACGTCCGTTGGGAACCCCAAGAGGAAGGTGTGATGCGCACAGTAGCAAGTTTTCCCTCAGAAAGAAACCAAGGTTTATCGAACCAGGACGAGCCAAGAAGCACGTTGAAGGTTGATGGCGGAGGAGTGTAGTGCGGCGCAACACCGGGGATTCCGGCGCCAACGTGGAACCCGCACAACACAATCACAGAACTTTGCCCCAACGTAACAAGCGAGGTTGTCAATCTCACCGGCTTGCTGTAAACAAAGGATTAGATGTATAGTGTGGATGATGATGGTTGTTTGCAAAGAACAAGTAAAGAACAATTGCAGCAGTTTGTATTTCAGATGTAAAGAATAGGACCGGGGTCCATAGTTCACTAGTGGTGTCTCTCCCATAAGATAGCAGATGTTGGGTGAACAAATTACGGTTGGGCAATTGACAAATAAAGAAGGCATAACAATGCACATACATATATCATGATGAGTACTATAAGATTTAATCAGGGCATTACGACAAAGTACATAGACCGCTATCCAGCATGCATCTATGCCTAAAAAGTCCACCTTCAAGTTATCATCCGAACCCCTTCCAGTATTAAGTTGTAAACAACAGACAATTGCATTAAGTATGGTGCGTAATGTAATCAACACAAATATCCTTAGACAAAGCATCGATGTTTTATCCCTAGTGGCAACAGCACATCCACAACCTTAGAACTTTCCATCACTGTCCCGCATTTAATGGAGGCATGAACCCACTATCGAGCATAAATACTCCCTCTTGGAGTCACAAGTATCAACTTGGCCAGAGCCTCTACTAGCAACGAAGAGCATGCAAGAACATAAATAACATATACGATAGATTGATAATCAACTTGACATAGTATTCAATATTCATCGGATCCCAACAAACACAACATGTAGGATTACAAATAGATGATCTTGATCATGATAGGCAGCTCACAAGATCTAACATGATAGCACAATGAGGAGAAGACGACCATCTAGCTACTGCTATGGACCCATAGTCCAGGGGTGGACTACTCACACATCGATCCGGAGGCGATCATGGCGATGAAGAGACCTCCGGAGATGATTCCCCTCTCCGGCAGGGTGCCGGAGGCGATCTCCTGAATCCCCCGAGATGGGATTGGCGGCGGCGGCGTCTCTGGAAGGTTTTCCGTATCGTGGCTCTCGGTACTGGGGGGTTTCGCGACGAAGGCTTTAAGTAGGCGGAAGGGCGGAGTCGGGAGAGTCACGGGGGCCCCACACGCTAGGGCCGCGCGGGCCCCCTCTAGGCCGCGCCGCCCTAGTGTGGCGGCGCCCCGTGGCCCCACTTCGTCTCCCCTCCGGTCTTCTGGAAGCTTCGTGGAAAAATAGGCCCCGGGCGTTGATTTTGTCCAATTCCGAGAATATTTCCTTACTAGGATTTCTGAAACCAAAAACAGCGAGAAAACAGCAATTGGCTCTTCGGCATCTCGTCAATAGGTTAGTGCCGGAAAATGCATAATAATGACATATAATGTGTATAAAACATGTGAGTATCATCATAAAAGTAGCATGGAACATAAGAAATTATAGATACGTTTGGGACGTATCAAGCATCCCTAAGCTTAGTTCCTACTCGCCCTCGAGTAGGTAAACGATAACAAAGATAATTTCTGAAGTGACATGCTATCATAATCTTGATCATACTATTGTAAATCATATGAGATGAATGCAGCGATTCGAAGCAATGATGAAGATAATGAGTAAACTAATGAATCATATAGCAAAGACTTTTCATGAATAATACTTTCAAGACAAGCATCAATAAGACTTGCATAAGAGTTACTCATAAAGCAATAGATTCAAAGTAAAGGCATTGAAGCAACATAAAGGAAGATATAAGTTTCAGCGGTTGCTTTCAACTTCAACATATATATCTCATGGATAATTGTCAACACAAAGCAATATAACAAGTGAAATAAGTAAACATGTAAGAATCAATGCACACAGTTGATACAAGTGTTTGCTTCTGGGATAGAAAGAATAGGCAAACTGACTCAAAAATAAAGTAAAAGATAGGCCCTTCGCAGAGGGAAGCATTGATTACTATATTTGTGCTAGAGCTTTTCATTTTGAAAACAAGAAACAATTTTGTCAACGGTAGTAATAAAGCATATGAGTTATGTATAAGACATCTTATAAGTTGAAAGCCTCATGCATAGTATACTAATAGTGCTCGCACCTTGTCCTAATTAGCTTGGGTTAACACGGATTGTCATTGCATAGCATATGTTTCAACCAAGTGTCACAAATGGGTACCTCTATGCCGCCTGTACAAAGGTCTAAGGAGAAAGCTCGCATTGGATTTCTCGCTTTTGATTATTCTCAACTTAGACATCCATACCGGGACAACATAGACAACGAGATAATGGACTCCTCTTTAATGCATAAGCATTTCAACAACAATTAATATTCTCATAAGAGATTGAGGATTAGCTGTCCACACTGAAACTTCCACCATGAATCATGGCTTTAGTTAGCGGCCCAATGTTCTTCTCTAACAGTATGCATACTCAAACCATTTGATTGTGAAAACCGCCCTTACTTCAGACAAGACGAACATGCATAGCAACTCACATGATATTCAACAGAGGTAAAAGAGTTGATGGCGTCCCCGTAAAACATGGTTACCGCTCAACAAGCAACTTATTAAGAAATAAGACACATAAGTACATATTCTTCACCACGATAGTTTTTAAGCTATTTTGTCCCATGAGCTATATATTGGAAAGGTAAAGGATGGAAATTTTAAAGGTAGCACTCAAGTAATTTACTTTGGAATGGCGGAGAAATACCATGTGGTAGGTAGGTATGGTGGACACAAATGGCATGGTTATTGGCTCAAGGATTTGGATGCATGAGAAGAATTCCCTCTCAATACAAGGCTAGGCTAGCAAGGTTGTTTGAAGCAAACTCAAGTATAAAAGGTGCAGCAAAGCTCACATATGAACATATTGTAACTGTTATAAGACTTTACATTGTCTCCTTGTTGTTCAAACACCTCAACTAGAAAATATCTAGACTCTAGAGATCAATCATGCAAACCAAATTTTAACAAGCTCTATGTAGTTATTCATTAATGAGTACAAGGTACATGATGCAAGAGCTTAAACAAGATCTATATGAGCACAACAATTGCCAAGTATCAAATTATTCAAGACATTTTACCATTTACCACATGCGGCATTTTCCGTTTCCAACCATATAGCAATGAATGAAATAGTTCAAATTTCGCAATGAACATTAAAGATAAAGCTAAGAACATGTGTGTTCATACGAAACAGCGGAGCTTGTCTCTCTCCCAAACAAAGAATGCTAGGATCCGATTTATTCAAACGAAAGCAAAAATAAAAACAAACAGACGCTCCAAGTAAAGCACATAAGATGTGACGGAATAAAAATATAGTTTCACTAGAGGAACCTGATAAGTTGTCGATGAAGAAGGGATGCCTTGGGCATCCCCAAGCTTAGACGCTTTAGTCTTCTTAAAATATGCAGGGATGAACCACGGGGGCATCCCCAAGCTTCGAATTTTCACTCTTCTTGATCATATTGTATCATCCTCCTCTCTTGACCCTTGAAAACTTCCTCCACACCAAACTCGAAACAAACTCATTAGAGGGTCAGTGCATAATTCATATATTCAGAGGTGACATAATCATTCTTAACACTTCTGGACATTGCACAAAGCTACTGAAAGTTAATGGAACAAAGAAATCCATCAAACATAGCAAAACAGGCAATGCGAAATAAAAGGCAGAATCTGTCAAAACAAAACAGTTCGTAAAGACGAATTTTAAAGTGGCACCAGACTTGCTCAGATGAAAATTCCCAAATTGAATGAAAGTTGCGTACATATATGAGGATCACGCACGTAAATTGGCAGATTTTTTTGATTTTTCTACAGGGACTACTGCCCAAATTCGTGACAGCAAGAAATCTGTTCCTGCGCAGTAATCCAAATCTAGTATTGACTTTACTATCAAAGACTTTACTTGGCACAACAATGCATTAAAATAAAGATAAGGAGAGGTTGCTACAGTAGTAAACAACTTCCAAGACTCAAATATAAAATAAAGTGCAGAAGTAAAATAATGGGTTGTCTCCCATAAGCGCTTTTTTTTAACGCCTTTCAGCTAGGCGCAGAAAGTGTGTATCAAGTGTGATCAAGAGATGAAGCATAAGCATCATAATTTGTTCTAATAATAGAATCATAAGGTAACTTCATTCTCTTTCTAGGGAAGTGTTCCATACCTTTCTTGAGAGGAAATTGATATTTAATATTACCTTCCTTCATATCAATGGTGGCACCAACAGTTCGAAGAAAAGGTCTTCCCAATATAATGGGACAAGATGCATTGCATTCAATATCCAAGACAACAAAATCAACGGGAAAAGGTTATTGTTAACCATAATATGAACATTATCAATCCTCCCCAAAGGTTTCTTTATAGCATTATCAACAAGATTAACATCCAAATAACAATTCTTCAATGGTGGCAAGTCAAGCATATCATAAATTTTCTTAGGCATAACAGAAATACTTGCACCAAGATCACATAAAGCATTACAATCAAAATCATTGACCCTCATCTTAATGATGGGCTCCCAACCATCTTCTAACTTCCTAGGAATAGAGGTTTCAAGTTTTAGTTTCTCCTCTCTAGCTTTTATGAGATCATTTGTAATATGTTTTGTAAAGGCCAAATTTATAGCACTAGCGTTGGGACTTTTAGCAAGCTTTTGTAAGAACTTTATAACTTCAGAGATGTGACAATCATCAAATCTAAACCATTATGATCTACAGCAATGAGATCATTATCCCCAATATTTTGAAAAATTTCAGCAGTTTTATCAATTTCAGCAGTTTTAGCAGCTTCGTGCAATTTTGCACGCTTTGCACTAGGAGTAGTAACATTGCCAACACCAATTATTTTACCATTGATAGTAGGAGGTGTAGCAACATGTGAATCATTAAAATTACTAGTGGTGGTAATAGTCCAAACTTTAGCTACATTATTCTCTTTAGCTAGTTTTTCATTTTCTTCTCTTTCCCACCTAGCATGCAATTTGGCCATCAATCTAATATTCTCATTAATTCGAACTTGGATGGCATTTGCTGTGGTAACAATCTTATTATCAATATCCCTATTAGGCATAACTTTCAATTTTAAAAGATCAACATCAGAGGCAAGACTATCAACCTTAGAAGCGAGAATATCAATTTTATCGAGCTTTTCCTCAACGGATTTGTTAAAAGCAGTTTGTGTACTAATAAATTCTTTAAGCATGGCTTCAAGACCAGGGGGTACACTCCTATTATTGTTGTAAGAATTCCCATAAGAATTACCATAACTATTACCATTAGCAGAAGGATATGGCCTATAGTTGTTACTACAGTTATTCCTATAAGCATTGTTGTTGAAATTATTATTTTTAATGAAGTTCTCATCAATATGTTCTTATTGGGCAACCAATGAAGCTAAAGGAACATTATTAGGATCAACATTAGATCTACCATTCACAAGCCTAGACATAATAGCATCAATCTTATCACTCAAGGAGGAGGTTTCTTCAACAGAATTTACCTTCTTACCTTGTGGAGCTCTTTCCGTGTGCCATTCAGAGTAATTTGTCATCATATCATCAAAAAGCTTTGTTTCCGCCCCCAAAGTAATGGACATAAAGGTACCTCCAGCAGCTGAATCCAATAGGTTCCGCAAAGAAAAATTCAATCCTGCATAAAAGGATTGGATGATCATCCAAGTAGTCAGTCCATGGGTTGGGCAATTCTTTACCAAAGATTTCATTCTCTCCCATGCTTGAGCAACATGTTCATTATCTAATTGCTTAAAATTCATTATGCTACTTCTCAAAGATATAATTTTAGCGGGAGGATAATATCTACCAATAAAAGCATCCTTACATTTAGTCCATGAATCAATACTATTTCTAGGCAGAGATAGCAACCAATCTTTAGCTCTTCCTCTTAAAGAGAAAGGAAACAATTTCAATTTTATAATGTCACCATCTACATCCTTATACTTTTGCATTTCACATAGTTCAAAAAAATTATTAAGATGTGCAGACAGCATCATCGGAACTAACACCGGAAAATTGCTCTCTCATAACAAGATTCGAGAAAGCGAGTTTAATTTCAAAGAATTCTGCTCGTAGTAGCAGAGTGGAGCAATAGGTGTGCATAGGAAATCATTATTATTTGTGCTAGTGAAGTCACACAACTTAGTATTCTCAACAGTACCCATTTTAGCAGTAGTAAATAAAGCAAACTAAATAAAGTAAATGCAAGTAACTAATTTTTTGTGTTTTTAATATAGAGAACAAGACAGTAAATAAAGTAAAGCTAGCATCTAATTTTTTTGTGTTTTGATATAATGCAGCAAACAAAGTAGTAAATAAAGTAAAACAAAGCAAGACAAAAACAAAGTAAAGAGATTGGAAGTGGAGACTCCCTTGCAGGCGTGTCTTGATCCCCCGGCAACGGCGCCAGAAAAAATGCTTGATGCATGTAGTTGACACGTCCGTTGGGAACCCCAAGAGGAAGGTGTGATGCGCACAGTAGCAAGTTTTCCCTCAGAAAGAAACCAAGGTTTATCGAACCAGGAGGAGCCAAGAAGCACGTTGAAGGTTGATGGCGGAGGAGTGTAGTGCGGCGCAACACCAGGGATTCCGGCGCCAACGTGGAACCTGCACAACACAATCACATAACTTTGCCCCAACGTAACAACGAGGTTGTCAATCTCACCGGCTTGCTGTAAACAAAGGATTAGATGTATAGTGTGGATGATGATGGTTGTTTGCAAAGAACAGTAAAGAACAATTGCAGCAGTTTGTATTTCAGATGTAAAGAATAGGACTGGGGTCCACAGTTCACTAGTGGTGTCTCTCCCATAAGATAGCAGATGTTGGGTGAACAAATTACAGTTGGGCAATTGACAAATAAAGAAGGCATAACAATGCACATACGTATATCATGATGATTACTATGAGATTTAATCGAGGCATTACGACAAAGTACATAGACCGCTATCCAACGATGCATCTATGCCTAAAAAGTCCACCTTCAGGTTATCATCCGAACCCCTTCCAGTATTAAGTTGTAAACAACGTACAATTGCATTAAGTATGGTGCGTAATGTAATCAACACAAATAT
>NC_061513.1:345528515-345551324 GCF_022539505.1 Lolium rigidum | reverse complement strand
TGCTATCGAGGACTGAATCAAAGTTATTAGCTGAATCATATGATGCAACCAACTTCTTTATGGCATTAAAAGCTTGATCCCCATTGCAATGAAGGAAATCTCCTCCCACTAAAGTATCCAAAGCATATCTATAGCGAACCATAAGACCAAAATAAAAATTACTAAGGAGCAAACTTAGAGTCATTTGAGGTTCGGTTTCACGATAAGAAGTAAAAATTCTAGACCAAGCATCCTTAAAACTCTCCTCATCCCCTTGTTTAAAAGTGAAGACTAATTCTTCAGGCGAAGAAATAACAGGTTCAGAGCTAGACATGGTAACAAAAGTAACTAAATTTTTTTTTGTATTTTTAATATAGAGTGCAAGACAATAAAGCAAACTAGATAAAGTAAATGCAAGTAAACTAATTTTTTTGTGTTTTCGATATAGCAAACAAGATAGCAAATAAAGTAAAACTAGCAACTAATTTTTTTGTATTTTGATTTAGTGCAGCAAACAAAGTAGTAAATAAAATAAAGCAAGACAAAAACAAAGTAAAGAGATTGAGAAGTGGAGACTCCCCTTGCGGCGTGTCTTGATCTCCCCGGCAACGGCGCCGGAAAATATGCTTGATGGCGTGTATTTCACACGTTCGTTGGGCAACCCCAAGAGGAAGGTATGATGAGCACAGCAGCAAGTTTTCCCTCGGAAAGAAACCAAGGTTTATCGAACCAGGAGGAGCCAAGAAGCACGTTGAAGGTTGATGGCGGCGGGATGTAGTGCGGCGCAACACCAGAGATTCCGGCGCCAACGTGGAACCTGCACAACACAACCAAGCTACTTTGCCCCAACGAAACAGTGAGGTTGTCAATCTCACCGGCTTGCTGTAACAAAGGATTAACCGTATTGTGTGGAAGATGATTGTTTGCAGAGAAAACAGTAGAAACAAGTATTGCAGTAGATTGTATTTCGAGTAAAGAGAATTGGACCGGGGTCCACAGGTTCACTAGAGGTGTCTCTCCCATAAGACGAACAGCATGTTGGGTGAACAAATTACGGTTGGGCAATTGACAAATAAAGAGAGCATGACAATGCACATACATATCATGATGAGTATAGTGAGATTTAATTGGGCATTACGACAAAGTACATAGACCGCCATCCAAGCGCATCTATGCCTAAAAAGTCCACCTTCGAGGTTATCATCCGAACCCCCTCCGGTATTAAGTTGCAAGCAACGAGACAATTGCATTAAGTATGGTGCGTAATGTAATCAACAACTACATCCTTAGACATAGCATCAATGTTTTATCCCTAGTGGCAACGGCACAACACAACCTTAGAACTTTACATCCTTGTCCCGGTGTCAATGCGGGCATGAACCCACTATCGAGCATAAGTACTCCCTCTTGGAGTTAAAAGCATCTACTTGGCCAGAGCATCTACTAATAACGGAGAGCATGCAAGATCATAAACAACACATAAGCATAACTTTGATAATCAACATAACAAGTATTCTCTATTCATCGGATCCCAACAAACGCAACATATAGAATTACATATAGATGATCTTGATCATGATAGGCAGCTCACAAGATCCGACAATGATAGCACAATGGGGAGAAGACAACCATCTAGCTACTGCTATGGACCCATAGTCCAGGGGTAGACTACTCACTCATCACTCCGGAGGCGACCATGGCGGTGTAGAGTCCTCCGGGAGATGATTCCCCTCTCCGGCGGGGTGCCGGAGGCGATCTCCGGGATCCCCCGAGATGGGATCGGCGGCGACGGCGTCTCGGTAATGTTTTCCGTATCGTGGCTCTCGGTACCGGGGGTTTCGTCACGGAGGCTATTTGTAGGCGGAAGGGCAAGTCGAGAGGCGGCACGGGGGCCCACACCACGGGGCCGCGCGGCCAAGGGGGGGCCGCGCCGCCCTAGGGTTTGGCCACCCCGTGGCCCCTCTTCGTCTCTCCTTCGGACTTACGGAAGCTTCGTGAGAAAATAGGCCTCCGGGCTTTTATTTCGTCCAATTCCGAGAATATTTCTTTACTAGGATTTCTGAAACCAAAAACAGCGAGAAAACGGCAATCGGCACTTCGGCATCTTGTTAATAGGTTAGTTCCAGAAAATGCACGAATATGATATAAAGTGTGCATAAAACATGTAGATAACATCAATAATGTGGCATGGAACACAAGAAATTATCGATACGTTGGAGACGTATCAGCGAGCAACGTAGTTATCTTAGATGTGTTAGGGTTAGCATTGTTCTTCGTATCATATGCTGTCGTAGTGCAACCCTTATACATCTAGCCGCCCTTACACCTATCTCAGGTGTAGGGGCGGCACCCCGCTTGATCATAGTTTAGTAGATCCGATCTGTTACGGTTGCTCCTTGTTCTTCAAGGATTAGTTTAACATCCGCAATAGTTAGGCCTTACAAAGGGTTGGAGGATCCGGCGGCGTGTAGGGTGTAGTTTGCTAGCCCTAGACGGGATGTTCCGGGGATCAACCTCGTGTTGGTTTTTAGGCCCTGTCTAGGATCGGCTTACGATCACCGTACGCGAGCGCGAGGCCCAGTCGTGAGTAGGATGATCCGATTATGCGGTGAAAACCCTAAATCGTCGTAGATTGCATTAGCTTTATCTTGATCAAGCAGTACCACCATATATTCGGACACCTCGTACGAATCATGGGTGGATCGGCTCTTTGAGCCGATTCACAGGGTAACCTGAGAGCCGATCGAGGCTCGTATTTAACGTTTACGTGTATGCCATGCAGGAAACTAAGCGAGGCATCATCCAACACCTTCCTGACCAGGTATAGGTAAGGTGGCACGCCCTTGCGACAGCATCGGACGTGTGACCAGGAGGCTTTGCGGGCCGTCGCTCTGAGGGACTGGGGCCAACCGCAGCCCTAGTTGTTCCCGGCTCTACGGTGTTGCCAGTCGCTGCCCGCCGGTGGGTTTCTGACCGCAACACATTCTGGCACGCCCGGTGGGACAATCTTCGACATCCACCCCATCGCCATCTACATCCGAGATGGCGGAAAGCACTCCGGTCAAGTACGAGGATCTGACTGACGAGCTCAAGAAGAAGCATGACGAGATCAAGGCAGTCCTCGAAGCCGAACTCATCGGCTCTTTCCACGAACCCGCTCCCATGGCGTCAGGTGGAAGGGGTTCTCACCTGAAGGCGCACTCGATGGAGTGGACCTGTCCGCTCCGTCAGAAGAACGCACCAGGTCGCTGCGTCAGGAGATCAACTACATGGTGGCTCATTCGCTGCACCGCCACTCTGAGAGCCTCGGTGAACACTTTAGAGCGTGTCGCTCCGCGCGTGATCCAGGAAATCATGAGCCATCGGTATTCTCCGTCGGGACCAGCTCTGGGGACTTACAAAGGAGAAATACCAATCCAGTCCCGTCCACCGTTGCCATGCGCATCAGCAGCGCCGGAAGTGCCGAGTTCACCGGCATACGCCGTTAACACGGTGGAGTATACTTACCATGAAGGGTGCCAGCCAGATTTCTCATGCAATATCAACATGGTAGGACCCGGACACCACTCTGGTAAGGACGGAGATGAGGGCAGCTGCTCTCATAGCAAAGACACAGAGGAAGCCGCTCCACGCGATCGGCTCCGCCAAGACGGCAAGCGCTACGTCACGAGAGGGAGAAGTGAAGAACATAAGATATCAACGACCTCTCTCCGATCACCTCCTCAACAAGTATGTGAGTCGGTATGACCAACGCCGGCGATACGGCGACGATGATGAAAAAGATCGTCCGGCTAGGGACGACGAGGAGACGTCGTCGGCATGATCACGACGAGGAGCGATACGAGCACCACGCCAAGGAAAAGTCGAGGGAGCAAGACGACGTGGATAGGCACTGGGACTGCCCCTTCTTCAGACACTGCTGGGATTCAGGAATGAGCCGATTGCCAACAATCGGCAACTGCCCAGAATGCAAACAGGAGAGGAAGGATGCAGCTAACGTGTCCGTGTTCAGACGTCTAGGGCCTCTCCCGCCTCGGAACAAGCGTGCTGAGTCTGCTCGGGTGGAAGATCTCGAGGAACTAGAGGACGATGATGAAGAAGACAGGTATCATCGGCCAAGGTGGTGCCCTGATGGGCCCAGCCGTTCCCAGAAGCGAAGGGTTCAGCGTCTGATACGTCTCCAACGTATCGATAATTTCTTGTGTTCCATGCCACATTATTGATGTTATCTACATGTTTTATGCACACTTTATGTCATATTCGTGCATTTTCTGGAACTAACCTATTAACAAGATGCCGAAGTGCCAATTCTTTGTTTTCTGCTGTTTTTGGTTTCGAAATCCTAGTAAAGAAATATTCTCGGAATTGGACGAAATAAAAGCCCGGAGGCCTATTTTCTCACGAAGCTTCCGGAAGACCGAAGACGAGACGAAGAGGGGCCACGGGGTGGCCAAACCCTAGGGCGGCGCGGCCCCACCCCTGGCCGCGCCGGCCTATGGTGTGGGCCCCCCGTGCCGCCTCTCGACTTGCCCTTCCGCCTACTTAAAGCCTCCGTGACGAAACTTCCAGTACCGAGAGCCACGATACGGAAAACCTTACTGAGACGCCGTCGCCGCCGATCCCATCTCGGGGGATCCACGGAGATCGCCTCCGGCACCCTGCCGGAGAGGGGAATCATCTCCCGGAGGACTCTACACCGCCATGGTCGCCTCCGGAGTGATGAGTGAGTAGCCTACCCCTGGACTATGGGTCCATAGCAGTAGCTAGATGGTTGTCTTCTCCCCATTGTGCTATCATTGTCGGATCTTGTGAGCTGCCTATCATGATCAAGATCATCTATATGTAATTCTATATGTTGCGTTTGTTGGGATCCGATGAATAGAGAATACTTGTTATGTTGATTATCAAAGTTATGCTTATGTGTTGTTTATGATCTTGCATGCTCTCCGTTATTAGTAGATGCTCCGGCCAAGTAGATGCTTTTAACTCCAAGAGGGAGTACTTATGCTCGATAGTGGGTTCATGCTCGCATTGACACTGGGACGATGACAGAAAGTTCTAAGGTTGTGTTGTCTTGTTGCCACTAGGGATAAAACATTGATGCTATGTCTAAGGATGTAGTTGTTGATTACATTACGCACCATACTTAATGCAATTGTCTGTTGCTTTGCAACTTAATACTGGAGGGGTTCGGATGATAACTCTGAAGGTGGACTTTTTAGGCATAGATGCAGTTGGATGGCGGTCTATGTACTTTGTCGTAATGCCCAATTAAATCTCACTATACTCATCATGATATGTATGTGCATTGTCATGCTCTCTTTATTTGTCAATTGCCCAACTGCAATTTGTTCACCCAACATGCTGTTCGTCTTATGGGAGAGACACCTCTAGTGAACTGTGGACCCCGGTCCAATTCTCTTTACTGAAATACAATCTACTGCAATACTTGTTTTTACTGTTTTCTCTGCAAACAATCATCTTCCACACAATACGGTTAATCCTTTGTTGCAGCAAGCCGGTGAGATTGACAACCTCACTCTGTTTCGTTGGGGCAAAGTACTTTGGTTGTGTTGTGCGGGTTCCACGTTGGCGCCGGAATCTACGGTGTTGCGCCGCACTACGTCCCGCCGCCATCAACCTTCAACGTGCTTCTTGGCTCCTCCTGGTTCGATAAACCTTGGTTTCTTTCACGAGGGAAAACTTGCTGCTGTGCGCATCATACCTTCCTCTTGGGGTTGCCCAACGAACGTGTGAAATACACGCCATCAAGCTCTTTTTACGGCGCCGTTGCCGGGAGATCAAGACACGCTGCAAGGGAGTCTCCACTTCTCAATCTCTTTACTTTGTTTTTGTCTTGCTTTATTTTATTTACTACTTTGTTTGCTGCACTAAATCAAAATACAAAAAAATTAGTTGCTAGTTTTACTTTATTTACTGTCTTGTTTGCCATATCAAAAACACAAAAAAATTAGTTACTAGCATTTACTTTACTTATTTCATCATGTTTCCTTTTAATTTTACCACAAAGAACATACCGGTAGGACGTGGGTCTATAGTTGGGAGAAATAATATAGAAGAATTTTTCACCCATGTTAGTACCGTTGAAGATTTTGAAGATAGACACTTGGTAGAACTTGCTCCCACTTATGAAATTGCTGCTGCTGCTTTAGTTCGCTTGTTGGAAACTAAATTTGTTAATCTAAATCCTATAATCCAACACATGTTTCTTACACTTGGTGATATGGAAGAAGGGGAAAAGAAAGATTTTGTTTTAGAAACCCTTCTTAGAGAATTTGGTGGTCTAGCAAGAGAAGCTAGAAAGGTCTTTGCTAAATTTAATATGCTTGGTTCTCCTACTAATTTTGCTAGTCTCCTTGAAAAGATGGATATGGATAGAATAAGATACACTAATAATATTGATGATGGTGGGGAGATCAAAGCACCAATACCATGCAAGCTCCTAGCTATGAATGATGCACTAGAAAATAATTATGCTTGGCTTGTTCCTGAAAATTTGTTTGATGAGAGTAGCACACCTAAGACTAATGAAAAGGGAGATGCTAAAACTTATGTATCTAATATAATATGCCTAGTTGAGAAAACTCCACACCTCGCTGAGAATGCACCACCCTTCGATAATACTTGATACACACTTTCTGCGCCTAGCTGAAAGGCGTTAAGAAAAGCGCTTATGGGAGACAACCCATGTTTTTACCTACAGCACTTTGTTTTTATATTTGTGTCTTGGAAGTTGTTTACTACTGTAGCAACCTCTCCTTATCTTAGTTTTGAGTTTTGTTGTGCCAAGTTAAGCCGTTGATAGAAAAGTAAGTACTAGATTTGGATTACTGCGCAGTTCCAGATTTCTTTGCTGTCACGAATCTGAGCCCACTGCCCTGCAGGAAGCTCAGAAAATTATGCCAATTTACGAGCATGATCCTCAGATATGTACGCAACTTTCATTCAATTTGAGCATTTTCGTTTGAGCAGGTCTGGTGGCCTAATAAAATCCATCTTTACGGACTGTTCTGTTTTGACAGATTCTGCCTTTTATTTCGCATTGCCTCTTTTGCTATGTTGGATGAATTTCTTTGATCCATTAATGTCCAGTAGCTTTATGCAATGTCCAGAAGTGTTAAGAATGATTGTGTCACCTCTGAACATGTGAATTTTTATTGTCCACTAACCCTCTAACGAGTTGTTTCGAGTTTGGTATGGAGGAAGTTTTCAAGGGTCAAGAGAGGAGGATGATATACTATGATCAAGGAGAGTGAAAGCTCTAAGCTTGGGGATGCACCCGGTGGTTCACCCCTGCATATATCAAGAAGACTCAAGCGTTTAAGCTTGGGGATGCCCAAGGCATCCCCTTCTTCATCGACAAATTATCAGGTTCCTCCCCGAAACTATATTTTTATTCGGCCACATCTTATGTGCTTTACTTGGAGCGTCCGTGTGCTTTTGTTTTTGTTTTTGTTTGAATAAATTGGATTACATCATGCTTGTGTGGGAGAGAGACACGCTCCGCTGGTTCGTATGAACACATGTGTTCTTAGCTCATAATATTCATGGCGAAGTTTTCTCTTCGTTAAATTGTTATATGGTTGGAATTGGAAAATGATACATGTAGTAATTGCTATAAATGTCTTGGGTAATGTGATACTTGGCAATTGTTGTGCTCATGTTTAAGCTCTTGCATCATTTAGTTTGCACCTATTAGTGAAGAATACATAGAGCATGCTAAAATTTGGTTTGCATAATTGGTCTCTCTAAGGTCTAGATAATTTCTAGTAAGGTGTTTGTACAACAAGGAAGACGATGTATAGTCTTATAATGCTTGTAATATGTCTTTTATGTAAGTTTTGCTGTACTAGTTCATACTTGTGTTTGTTTCAAACAACCTTGCTAGCCTAAACCTTGTATCGAGAGGGAATACTTCTCATGCATCCAAAATACTTGAGCCAACTACTATGCCATTTGTGTCCACCATACCTACCTATACTACATGGTATTTTCCCGCCATTCCAAAGTAAATTGCTTGAGTGCTACCTTTAAAATTCCATCATTCACCTTTGCAATATATAGCTCATGGGACAAATAGCTTAAAAACTATTGTGGTATTGAATATGTAATTATGCACTTTATCTCTTATTAAGTTGCTTGTTGTGCGATAACCATGTTCACCGGGGAACGCCATCAACTCATTGTTGAATTTCATGTGAGTTGCTATGCATGTTCGTCTTGTACGAAGTAAGGGCGATCTACACTGAGTTGAATGGTTTGAGCATGCATATTGTGAGAGAAGAACATTGGGCCGCTAACTAAAGCCATGATTCATGGTGGAAGTTTCAGTTTTGGACAAACATCCTAAAATCTCTAATGAGAAAAGAATTAATTGTTGTCAAATGCTTAAAGCATTAAAAGAGGAGTCCATTATCTCGTTGTCTATGTTGTCCCGGTATGGATGTCTAAGTTGAGAATAATCAAAAGCGAGAAATCCAAATGCGAGCTTTCTCCTTAGACCTTTGTACGAAGCGGCATAGAGGTACCCCTTTGTGAAACTTGGTTAAAGCATATGTATTGCGGTGATAATCCGGGTAGTCCAAGCTAATTAGGACAAGGTGCGAGCACTATTAGTACACTATGCATGAGGCTTGCAACTTATAAGATATAATTTACATGATGCATATGCTTTATTACTACCGTTGACAAAATTGTTTCATGTTTTCAAAATCAAAGCTCTAGCACAAATATAGCAATCGATGCTTTTCCTCTATGAGGACCATTCTTTTACTTTCAATGTTGAGTCAGTTCACCTATTTCTCTCCACCTCAAAAAGCAAACACTTGTGTGAACTGTGCATTGATTCCTACATACTTGCTTATTGCACTTATTATATTACTCTATGTTGACAGTATCCATGAGATATACATGTTACAAGTTGAAAGCAACCGCTGAAACTTAATCTTCTTTTGTGTTGCTTCAATACCTTTACTTTGAATTATTGCTTTATGAGTTAACTCTTATGCAAGACTTATTGATGCTTGTCTTGAAGTGCTATTCATGAAAAGTCTTTGCTTTATGATTCACTTGTTTACTCATGTCATACACATTGTTTTGATCGCTGCATTCACTTCATATGCTTTACAAATAGTATGATCAAGTTTATGATGGCATGTCACTCCAGAAATTATCTTTGTTATCGTTTTACACCGCTCGGGACGAAGCGAACTAAGCTTGGGGATGCTGATACGTCTCCAACGTATCGATAATTTCTTGTGTTCCATGCCACATTATTGATGTTATCTACATGTTTTATGCACACTTTATGTCATATTCGTGCATTTTACGGAACTAACCTATTAACAAGATGCCGAAGTGCCGATTCTTGTTTTCACGCTGTTTTTGGTTTCAGAAATCCTAGTAAAGAAATATTCTCGGAATTGGACGAAATAAAAGCCCGGAGGCCTATTTTCTCACGAAGCTTCCGAGAAGACCGAAGACGAGACTAAGAGGGGCCACGGGGTGGCCAAACCCTAGGGGTGGCCCCACCCTGGCCGCGCCGGCCTATGGTGTGGGCCCCCCGTGCCGCCTCTCGACTTGCCCTTTCGCCTACTTAAAGCCTCCGTGACGAAACTTCCAGTACCGAGAGCCACGATACGGAAAACCTTGCGAGACGCCGTCGCCGCCGATCCCATCTCGGGGGATCCTGGAGATCGCCTCCGGCACCCTGCCGGAGAGGGGAATCATCTCCCGGAGGACTCTACACCGCCATGGTCGCCTCCGGAGTGATGAGTGAGTAGCCTACCCCTGGACTATGGGTCCATAGCAGTAGCTAGATGGTTGTCTTCTCCCCATTGTGCTATCATTGTCGGATCTTGTGAGCTGCCTATCATGATCAAGATCATCTATATGTAATTCTATATGTTGCGTTTGTTGGGATCCGATGAATAGAGAATACTTGTTATGTTGATTATCAAAGTTATGCTTATGTGTTGTTTATGATCTTGCATGCTCTCCGTTATTAGTAGATGCTCCGGCCAAGTAGATGCTTTTAACTCCAAGAGGGAGTACTTATGCTCGATAGTGGGTTCATGCCCGCATTGACACCGGGACGGTGACGAGAAAGTTCTAAGGTTGTGTTGTCTTGTTGCCACTAGGGATAAAACATTGATGCTATGTCTAAGGATGTAGTTGTTGATTACATTACGCACCATACTTAATGCAATTGTCACGTTGCTTTGCAACTTAATACTCGGAGGGGTTCGGATGATAACCTCGAAGGTGGACTTTTTAGGCATAGATGCGGTTGGATGGCGGTCTATGTACTTTGTCGTAATGCCCAATTAAATCTCACTATACTCATCATGATATGTATGTGCATTGTCATGCTCTCTTTATTTGTCAATTGCCCAAGCTGTAATTTGTTCACCCAACATGCTGTTCGTCTTATGGGAGAGACACCTCTAGTGAACTGTGGACCCCGGTCCAATTCTCTTTACTTGAAATACAATCTACTCGCAATACTTGTTTTTACTGTTTTCTTCGCAAACAATCATCTTCCACACAATACGGTTAATCCTTTGTTGCAGCAAGCCGGTGAGATTGACAACCTCACTGTTTCGTTGGGGCAAAGTACTTTGGTTGTGTTGTGCAGGTTCCACGTTGGCGCCGGAATCTGTGGTGTTGCGCCGCACTACGTCCCGCCGCCATCAACCTTCAACGTGCTTCTTGGCTCCTCCTGGTTCGATAAACCTTGGTTTCTTTCTGAGGGAAAACTTGCTGCTGTGCGCATCATACCTTCCTCTTGGGGTTGCCCAACGAACGTGTGAAATACACGCCATCAGCGTCTACGTGGGTTGGAAGAAGCTGAAAGATTATACCTGCACACGTTGAGGAAGGCACGGCCTGATCTGGCCGCCAAAATTCAGCGAACCCTGGACGAAGAGGGTCGACCACAAAGAATGGAGTGGCGCCCCAAGCAAAGGAAAGCCGATGATGAGACATCGGCTGGCACAAACATGGTGTTCATCCTCCCAACGGAGTTTACTGCTCGAGGATTAAACGATGCACTCAAGGTGGACGACAGCGAGCGCATCGGTGAGACAGAGGATGAAGTTAGGCTTGTCGTATCCACTGGCCTAACCGTGTAGCTGGAGCAAATCAACGAGCAAATGTGGCGAGGCTGATCCTTGTGATCGGCCCCAAAAATTTGTGGAGGGACATTACAAAACCTTCATCGAACAAGCAACGTGGAGGCCGATTCCAGCAATCGGCCAAAATTATCCTCACCATCCAGTCTGCCTGGGTTCAAAGTTTGATCCAGCAGGGAATACCTAAAGAGCCGATGCCATCAATTCTCTTGACAGAATCGGCTCGGGGGGGCACCTAGGAGGATAAAACACGAGGATATGAAGTAGGAGTATCAAGTATGGGGGCCGATACATAAATCGGCCGTAAAAAAATTCAAATTTTTTTTAAGCACATCCGATGCAGCAGACATCGACTTAAGGATATAAAGCCGATGCATGGCCATCGACTCAAGAGGTATAACTGTTATAATCAGAGGGTCAATGAAGCAGGAAGTGGGCCACGAAGAGAGACTCTAATGGAAGAACTCCTCAAGGGAGTGGTTTAATGGCTCAGATCCTCTCTTCAAGAACAATGCCAAGAGCAGCATGGATGTGCAGATCAGGTTAAGGGTGGGTTGCATCAGATCCACCAAAGGAAAGGAGCCGATCTGGCCTGCAAAGACGAAGAAGTGGATCGAGGAAGCTCGGGGGGAGCTCACCCTGAAGGCTCTCTGCTCTGGGAAGCCGATTTTTTGTTGAAATCGGCTGGCTCTGCGTTATGATTTGAGGCCAATGGCGGCACATTGGGCTGACTCACTACCTTTCCCGCCTTAACTGAGGCTCGGGGGGCAGATTGGCCTGAAGGATCCTTTGCTATAAGGAGCCGATTTTGTTGAAATCGGCTGATTCTATGTCTCAGCTTTTGAGGAATAGTTGCTGTGGGAAAAACGGAGCAGGAGCCTGTCCCGCAGAAGTATCATATCCAGCCTCTGGGTTGAGTTAGCAATGATCTCAGAGAGCCCCTGAAAGCAAAGGGGATTTGGAAGAGAAGGGTCTGGCAGGAAAACGTCTGAAAACCTGAGGTTAATGACAAGGCCAGGCGTTATTTCAGGGGTTTTGCGTTTAGTCCAACATTACGCTCGGTGACTGCGGATTAGGCCTGTTCGGTTGGAAGTTTGGGGATCTGAATTTGAGCAAGGTTCGCAGGTTACCGGTGCGTTGCCATCGGCTTATTGAGCGGTGATCAAGTTAACAATCGGCCAAATCAGTACGATAGGAAATCGGCGAGATCAAGTTAAGGGAAATTCTTCATTAATATTGGGATTTCTTACAATAAAGAGCCGACTGCTCAAAGAATAAAAGAAGAACAAAAGAAGAGCCGATTGCTCAAGGGGCTACTGATCCTACATAACTACTCCTCGCTAGCATCATCGTCGGCGTCGCCATCGGCGCTACTGCCGGAGAAGTCCTCGCCGCTGCTGCCCCAGCCGTCGGCTGGAGCTTCCTCCTCCTCCTCGTCATCATCATCATCCTCGCTATCCGCCCAAGTGCGGAAGCGCTTCGTCGGCGGATACCCAGCGGAGGAGGAGGAATCATCTTCCTCCTCCTCCTCTTCTCCTTCCGCGTCGTCATCGTCGTCCTCGCTGTCCGCCCACATGCGGGAGCGCTTCTTCGACGGGAGCATGGCAGAGGGGGAGGCCTTGGTCTTCTCTACTTCTCCTTCTTTCTTCTCCTTGTCAGAGGAGATGGGGTTCGCCCCGGAGTGGAGGTCATCCTCTTTCTTGTTCTTCGGCGACGATTGGAGGGGGAGGCCTGAGGCGGAGGAGGAAGAGGAAGACATGGCTGCGAGGGGAAGAGGGTTTTTGGCGCTGGTGGACGAGAGCAGAGCAAGGGGATGGAGTGGTGAACCGTTTGGCACGGATAAATAAAAGGAGTGTAGTGGAGATTTAATGCCATGACGGTTCTCGAGGACGTGATGCCGAAATTGTCAATTCGTACGGGGAAGCCCGGGGAGGCGAGGCGTAATGATGGAAGATTCTGCAGCAGTTCTGCTCTGCCACGACATGACCCGACGAAAGAAAAGCATAATGATTTTGGAAATGTCATTTCCAAAACCAGGGGGGCATGTGTTATCACCAGAATTTGACCGAGTCAGAGGTGGGCCGCGATCGAGATGGACTTGAAGATATATATATAGAAGAGATACGTGAATCGGCCTTACATGCAAAGTTTGGGCTAGTTTGCCCTTGTATACGTAACATATTAGATTACGTGTCGGTTAGGAGTTAGAGTTTTACCCGTGCACGGTCAGGTGCACGCCCGAATTAGAAAGTCCCCGGACTATAAATATGTATCTAGGGTTTATGAAATAAACAACAACCAACGTTCAACACAAACAAATCTCGGCGCATCGCCAACTCCTTCGTCTCGAGGGTTTCTCCGGTAAGCACCATGCTGCCTAGATCGCATCTTGCGATCTAGGCAGCACAAGCCTACCCACGTTGTTCATGCGTTGCTCGTGCTGAAGCCTTTTTGATGGCGAGCAACGTAGTTATCTTAGATGTGTTAGGGTTAGCATTGTTCTTCGTATCATATGCTCGTCGTAGTGCAACCCTTATACATCTAGCCGCCCTTACACCTATCTCGAGTGTAGGGGCGGCACCCCGCTTGATCATAGTTTAGTAGATCCGATCTGTTACGGTTGCTCCTTGTTCTTCAAGGATTAGTTTAACATCCGCAATAGTTAGGCCTTACAAAGGGTTGGAGGATCCAGCGGCGTGTAGGGTGTAGTTTGCTAGCCCTAGACAGGATGTTCCGGGGATCAACCTCGTGTTGGTTTTTAGGCCACTGTCTAGGATCGGCTTACGATCACCGTACGCGAGCGCGAGGCCCGAGTCGTGAGTAGGATGATCCGATTATGCGGTGAAAACCCTAAATCGTCGTAGATTGCATTAGCTTTATCTTGATCAAGCAGGTACCACCATATATTCGGACACCTCGTACGAATCATGGGTGGATCGGCTCTTTGAGCCGATTCACGAGGTAACCTGAGAGCCGATCGAGGCTCGTATTTAACGTTTACGTGTATGCCATGCAGGAAACTAAGCGAGGCATCATCCAACACCTTCCTGACCAGGTATAGGTCAGGTGGCACGCCCTTGCGACAGCATCGGACGTGTGACCAGGAGGCTTTGCGGGCCGGTGGGTTTCTGACCGCAGCCCTAGTTGTTCCCGGCTCTACGGTGTTGCCCGTCGCTGCCCGCCGGTGGGTTTCTGACCGCAACACATTCTGGCACGCCCGGTGGGACAATCTTCGACATCCACCCCATCGCCATCTACATCCGAGATGGCGGAAAGCACTCCGGTCAAGTACGAGGATCTGACTGACGAGCTCAAGAAGAAGCATGACGAGATCAAGGCATTCCTCGAAGCCGAACTCATCGGCTCTTTCCACGAACCCGCTCCCATGGCGTCGGGTGGAAGGGGTTCTCACCTGAAGGCGCACTCGATGGAGTGGACCTGTCCGCTCCGTCGAGAAGAACGCACCGAGTCGCTGCGTCGGGAGATCAACTACATGGTGGCTCATTCGCTGCACCGCCACTCTGAGAGCCTGGTGAACACTTTAGAGCGTGTCGCTCTGCGCGTGATCCAGGAAATCATGAGCCATCGGTATTCTCCGTCGGGACCAGCTCTGGGGACTTACAAAGGAGAAATACCAATCCAGTCCCGTCCACCGTTGCCATGCGCATCAGCAGCGCCGGAAGTGCCGAGTTCACCGGCATACGCCGTTAACACGGTGGAGTATACTTACCATGAAAGGGTGCCAGCCAGATTTCTCATGCAATATCAACATGGTAGGACCCGGACACCACTCTGGTAAGGACGGAGATGAGGGCAGCTGCTCTCATAGCAAAGACACAGAGGAAGCCGCTCCACGCGATCGGCTCCGCCAAGACGGCAAGCGCTACGTCACAGAGGGAGAAGTGAAGAACATAAGATATCAACGACCTCTCTCTGATCACCTCCTCAACAAGTATGTGAGTCGGTATGACCAACGCCGGCGATACAGCGACGATGATGAAAAAGATCGTCTGGCTAGGGACGACAGGAGACGTCGTCGGCATGATCACGACGAGGAGCGATACGAGCACCACGCCAAGGAAAAGTCGAGGGAGCAAGACGACGTGGATAGGCACTGGGACTGCCCCTTCTTCAGACACTGCTGGGATTCGGGAATGAGCCGATTGCCAACAATCGGCAAGCTGCCCGAGAATGCAAACGAAGAGGAAGGATGCAGCTAACGTGTCCGTGTTCGGACGTCTAGGGCCTCTCCCGCCTCGGAACAAGCGTGCTGAGTCTGCTCGGGTGGAAGATCTCGAGGAACTAGAGGACGATGATGAAGAAGACAGGTATCATCGGCCAAGGTGGTGCCCTGATGGGCCCAGCCGTTCCCAGAAGCGAAGGGTTCAGCGTCTACGTGGGTTGGAAGAAGCTGAAAGATTATACCTGCACACGTTGAGAAGGCACGGCCTGATCTGGCCGCCAAAATTCAGCGAACCCTGGACGAAGAGGGTCGACCACAAAGAATGGAGTGGCGCCCCAAGCAAAGGAAAGCCGATGATGAGACATCGGCTGGCACAAACATGGTGTTCATCCTCCCAACGGAGTTTCTTGCTCGAGGATTAAACGATGCACTCAAGGTGGACGACGGCGAGCGCATCGGTGAGACGAGAGGATGAAGTTAGGCTGGTCGTATCCACGGCCTAACCGTGTAGGCTGGAGCAAATCAACGAGCAAATGTGGCGAGGCTGATCCTTTTGATCGGCCCCAAAAATTTGTGGAGGGACATTACAAAACCTTCATCGAACAAGCAACGTGGAGGCCGATTCCAGCAATCGGCCAAAATTATCCTCACCATCCGGTCTGCTCGGGTTCAAAGTTTGATCCGAGCGGGGAATACCTAAAGAGCCGATGCCATCAATTCTCTTGACGAGAATCGGCTCGGGGGGGCACCTAGGTGGATAAAACACGAGGATATGAAGTAGGGGTATCAAGTATGGGGGCCGATACATAAATCGGCCGTAAAAAATTCAAATTTTTTTTAAGCACAGCCGATGCAGCAGACATCGACTTAAGGATATAAAGCCGATGCATGGCCATCGACTCAAGAGGTATAACTGTTATAATCAGAGGGTCAATGAAGCAGGAAGTGGGCCACGAAGAGAGACTCTAATGGAAGAACTCCTCAAGGGAGTGGTTTAATGGCTCAGATCCTCTCTTCAAGAACAATGCCAAGAGCAGCATGGATGTGCAGATCAGGTTAAGGGTGGGTTGCATCAGATCCACCAAAGGAAAGGAGCCGATCTGGCCTGCAAAGACGAAGAAGTGGACTGAGGAAGCTCGGGGGGCAGCTCACCCTGAAGGCTCTCTGCTCTGGGAAGCCGATTTTTTTGTTGAAATCGGCTGGCTCTGCGTTATGATTTGAGGCCAATGGCGGCACATTGGGCTGACTCACTACCTTTCCCGCCTTAACTGAGGCTCGGGGCAGATTGGCCTGAAGGATCCTTTGCTATAAGGAGCCGATTTTGTTGAAATCGGCTGATTCTATGTCTCAGCTTTTGAGGAATAGTTGCTGTGGGAAAAACGGAGCAGGAGCCTGTCCCGCAGAAGTATCATATCCAGCCTCTGGGTTGAGTTAGCAATGATCTCAGAGAGCCCCTGAAAGCAAAGGGGATTTGGAAGAGAAGGGTCTGGCAGGAAAACGTCTGAAAACCTGAGGTTAATGACAAGGCCAGGCGTTATTTCAGGGGTTTTGTGTTTAGTCCAACATTACGCTCGGTGACTGCGGATTAGGCCTGTTCGGTTGGAAGTTTGGGGATCTGAATTTGAGCAAGGTTCGCAGGTTACCGGTGCGTTGCCATCGGCTTATTGAGCGGTGATCAAGTTAACAATCGGCCAAATCAGTACGATAGGAAATCGGCGAGATCAAGTTAAGGGAAATTCTTCATTAATATTGGGATTTCTTACAATAAAGAGCCGACTGCTCAAAGAAGAAAAGAAGAACAAAAGAAGAGCCGATTGCTCAAGGGGCTACTGATCCTACATAACTACTCCTCGCTAGCATCGTCGTCGGCGTCGCCATCGGCGCTACTGCCGGAGAAGTCCTCGCCGCTGCTGCCCCAGTCGTTGGCTGGAGCTTCCTCCTCCTCCTCGTCATCATCATCATCCTCGCTATCCGCCCAAGTGCGGAAGCGCTTCGTCGGCGGATACCCAGCGGAGGAGGAGGAATCATCTTCCTCCTCCTCCTCTTCTCCTTCCGCGTCGTCATCGTCGTCCTCGCTGTCCGCCCACATGCGGGAGCGCTTCTTCGACGGGAGCATGGCGAGAGGGGAGGCCTTGGTCTTCTCTACTTCTCCTTCTTTCTTCTCCTTGTCGGAGGAGATGGGGTTCGCCCGGAGTGGAGGTCGTCCTCTTTCTTGTTCTTCGGCGACGATTGGAGGGGAGGCCCGAGGCGGAGGAGGAAGAGGAAGACATGGCTGCAGGGGAAGAGGGTTTTTTGGCGCTGGTGGACGAGAGCGAGCAAGGGGATGGAGTGGTGAACCGTTTGGCACAGATAAATAAAAGGAGTGTAGTGGAGATTTAATGCCATGACGGTTCTCGAGGACGTGATGCCGAAATTGTCAATTCGTACAGGGAAGCCCAGGAGGCGAGGCGTAATGATGGAAGATTCTGCGGCGGTTACGCTCCGCCACGACATGACCCGACGAAAGAAAAGCATAATGATTTTGGAAATGTCATTTCCAAAACCAGGGGGGCATGTGTTATCACCGAGAATTTGATCGAGTCGAGAGGTGGGCCGCGATCGAGATGGACTTGAAGATATATATATAGAAGAGATACGTGAATCGGCCTTACATGCAAAGTTTGGGCTAGTTTGCCCTTGTATACGTAACATATTAGATTACGTGTCGGTTAGGAGTTAGAGTTTTACCCGTGCACGGTGAGGTGCACGCCCGAATTAGAAAGTCCCCTGGACTATAAATATGTATCTAGGGTTTATGAAATAAACAACAACCAACGTTCAACACAAACAAATCTCGGCGCATCGCCAACTCCTTCGTCTCGAGGGTTTCTCCGGTAAGCACCATGCTGCCTAGATCGCATCTTGCGATCTAGGCAGCACAAGCCTACCCACGTTGTTCATGCGTTGCTCGTGCTGAAGCCTTTTTGATGGCGAGCAACGTAGTTATCTTAGATGTGTTAGGGTTAGCATTGTTCTTCGTATCATATGCTGTCGTAGAGCAACCCTTATACATCTAGCCGCCCTTACACCTATCTCAGGTGTAGGGGCGGCACCCCGCTTGATCATAGTTTAGTAGATCCGATCTGTTACGGTTGCTCCTTGTTCTTCAAGGATTAGTTTAACATCCGCAATAGTTAGGCCTTACAAAGGGTTGGAGGATCCAGCGGCGTGTAGGGTGTAGTTTGCTAGCCCTAGACAGGATGTTCCGGGGATCAACCTCGTGTTGGTTTTTAGGCCCTGTCTAGGATCGGCTTACGATCACCGTACGCGAGCGCGAGGCCCAGTCGTGAGTAGGATGATCCGATTATGCGGTGAAAACCCTAAATCGTCGTAGATTGCATTAGCTTTATCTTGATCAAGCAGGACCACCATATATTCGGACACCTCGTACGAATCATGGGTGGATCGGCTCTTTGAGCCGATTCACAGGGTAACCTGAGAGCCGATCGAGGCTCGTATTTAACGTTTACGTGTATGCCATGCAGGAAACTAAGCGAGGCATCATCCAACACCTTCCCGACCGGGTATAGGTCAGGTGGCACGCCCTTGCGACAGCATCGGACGTGTGACCAGGAGGCTTTGCGGGCCGTCGCTCTGAGGGACTGGGGCCAGCCGCAGCCCTAGTTGTTCCCGGCTCTACGGTGTTGCCAGTCGCTGCCCGCCGGTGGGTTTCTGACCGCAACAGTTGTTTAATAGATGATCATGGTTTCCTGATCATGAACAGTGGATGTTATTAATAACAAGATCATATCATTAGGTGAATGATGTGATGGACATACACCCATAGTAAGCGTAGCATATGATTAAGTCATTAAGTTTGTTTTGATTCAAGCTTTAAGAATACGTAGTAACCTAATCCTTCAACCATGAGATCATCTTAATCACCTACACCGGATGGATGCTTTGATGCCATCAAACACAACTTCGTAAATGGGTAGTTATAAAGGTGACATTAAGTGTTCGGAAAGTATAGGTTGAAGCACGTGGATCAATAGTGGGATTTGTCCATCCAAATGATGGATAGATATACTCTGGGCCCTCTCGGTGGAATGTCATCCAATTATCTTGCAAGCATGTGACTAGCTCACAAGGGATGTCATATCACGGTACGAGTAAAGAGTACTTATCGGTAACGAGGTTTAACTAGGTATAGAGATACCTGATACGTCTCCAACGTATCTATAATTTCTTATGTTCCATGCTAGTTTTATGACAATACCTACATGTTTTATTCACACTTTATAATGTTTTTATGCATTTTCTGGGACTAACCTTTTAACAAGATGCCACAGTGCCAGTTCTCGTGTTTACTGCCGTTTTTGATTTCGAAAGAGTTGGTTTACAAATATTCTCGGAATTGGACGAAACAAAAGCCCATGGCCCTATTTTCCACGGAGTGTTCCAGAAGACCGAAGAAGAGTCGAGGAAGGCCAGCAGGGGGCCCTGATACGTCCAAAACGTATCTACTTTCCCGAACACTTTTGCTATTGTTTTGGCTCTAATTTATGTATTTTGGATGCAACTAACACGGACTAACGTTGTTTTCAGCAGAATTGCCCTGATGTCTTGTTTTTGTGCAGAAACTCAACTTTCAGGAAAATCCCCGGAAATAATTGCACTGGGCCTATTTTCATAGAAGACCTACAGAGCCAGAAGACGAGACGGAGGCGGGCCACGAGGCGCCCACACCACCTAGCGGCGCGGTGGGCCCCTGGGCCGCGCCGCCCTATGGTGGCGTCGCCTCGGCCAGCCCCCGACGCTCCCCTCTGGACTACTTAAGGCTTTCGACCTAAAAACGCAAGGGGGTTCGACCAATTTTCCAGAAGACATCCAGAACTCCGCCGCCATTGCGAAACCCAATCTCGGGATCAGAAACTCCGTTCTGGCACCCTGCCGGGACAGGGAATTGGAGGAGATCATCGCCATCATCACCACCGACTCCTCTCATCAACCATCCATGCTTCCCCCATCCATGTGTGAGTAAATCCCTCGATGTAGGCTGAAGGGGATGGTAGGGATTGGATGAGATTGTTCATGTAATAGCCATAAGATTGTTAGGGCATGGTGCCTAGTATCCGTTGTTGGTACTTTTATGATATTGTTGCAACTTGTTATGCTTAATGCTTGTCACTAGGGCCCGAGTGCCATGATTTCAGATCTGAACATGTTATTTATTCATGATGATATTCATTGTTTTATGATCTTACCTGCAAGTTGTATACACATATTGCTGTCCGGAACCCGAGGCCCCAAAGTGACAGAAATTGGGACAACCGGAGGGGAAGGCTGTGATATGAGGATCACATGTGTTCACGGAGTGTTAATGCTTTGCTCCGGTACTCTATTAAAGGAGTACCTTAATTACCGATAGTTTCCCTAGAGGCCCGGCTGCCACCGGCTGGTAGGACAAAAGATGTTGTGCAAGTTTCTCATTGCGAGCACGTACGACTATATACGGAACACATGCCTATGGTTATTTAGTACTTGGATACTGTTTTATTATTATCTGCAAATGCCTTGTCTTGATTATTACATGAGTTATCTTATCCATGCAGCGCCCGTTCATCCATCCATATGCCTATAGTATTTTAATCCTGCTGTTTACTATAATCACTACTGCTGTTTTTATTACACTACTGCTTATATTTCATTACTGCTACTGCTATAAAACTGTTGCTACTAATAAACTCTTCCGAGCAATTCTGTTTCCAGGTGCAGCTGAATTGACAACTCCGCTGTTAAGGCTTACAAATATTCTTTGGCTCCCCTTGTGTCGAATCAATAAATTGGGTTTTACTTCTCTCGAAGACTGTTGCGATCCCCTATACTTGTGGGTCATCAAGACTATTTTCTGGCGCCGTTGCCGGGGAGCATAGCTTTATTTGCAAGTTCACCTGAATTGATATTGTTTGCTGCAAATCCTCCATCATTGGTAAACCTCGCGATGCTAAAGTCGCCATATTACCATCCACTACAAGAAAAGGTACAACTCTGAGTACCTCTGCTGCTCTTGATTCACCATCTGTGATAAGTCAACTTGTTTCACCACCACAAGCTTCACATGCTGGTACTTCTGCTGAATCTGAAAATTCCTCTTATAATCTTGATGATGCTTCTATTGTTCTTGATGATAATGGTTCATTAGGTTCTTTTCTAGATGCTACAATTGCTAGGTCTAGACAAATTGAAAATACTGAAATTCCTAATTGTCAATAAAAAGCTTTAGGTTTTATTTAGATTGTAATTTGGATACAGTTGGGAAATATCTATGCAACCTGATTTGTGCTTCTCAAAAACGTTATCTTATTTGCATAATACTTCGGCAATAGAAATGACTGATGTGGTCTGTTATTCAGCAATACCGAAGCAGCATTCAGCAATACTTCGGCAATAGAAATGGCTCCGTTTGGATGTTTGTATTGGGAGGCTTGGTATTGCATTCAGTGCAATATCAATATCCTGTGATATTTGCATTGGTATCAATACCAATATTCATGTTTGGATGGTTACATATTTGGTGCCTAGAATTGATACCTTAGTTCAATGCCAAATCGTGTTTGGATGGTCAAAGTGATGTATTGCATTTGTATGGTCAAAATTATCACATGGGAGTGAAGATGTCTTCTTTTTTTGAGGGATTTGAGGGAGATGAAGATATCTTCTTCTTCCTAACGTGCTGCAATATTACAATGAAAAATTAAGATAGAGATATGGGGCAGCAGGGGAGAGGGAGGGCGGACGTCGGCGACCCTTTGCAGCCGGAGGGGCGGGAAGGGAGCATGCCTGCGATGGAGGGTAGGCTGGAGCTCGCCCGGTCTAGCTCAGCGGTGGAATTAGCCCGACCTGCAGACCACAAGCGCCAGAGATGTGAGGCGCGGGAATGGACGAAGGACGGATGGGGTGAGGTGGAGGGCGACCGCGCCGGCGGACATGGGCGGATCGGGAGGAGAGGAGTCGATCTTACCCTGGCCGCCAGTCGATTTGCCTAGGTCGACGGCTGTGGCTAGGTTTCTGCTCACATGGGGAAGAACTGGTTCGCACTCCCCGTCAATACCAAGCAGATGTCGAGCCCAGGAGGTCGAGATTCGGGAGGAGGTCTCGGTAGGTGAAACGGGCCATGTGAATATTCAGCCCGAATACCTCGGCCGAATGTCTAATACATCCAAACGCTCCAATTTGAGGTATTCGGGGCCCGAATGCCCCAATACCCAATGCCAAGCCCGAATACAAACATCCAAACGGGGTGTAATACTTCGGCAATAGAAATGACTGATGTGGTCTGTTATATTCAGCAATACCGAAGCAGCCTTATAAGTATCAGAACAATGGCATGCTAAAATTTCAGAAATAAAATGACTCATGTGGTGTGGTATATTCAGCAATAGAAATGTATTGATATCGCAACATGATGTTAGATTATTAGGCAATTTCCGTGTGAGTTTAATTACCGAAATC
>NC_061513.1:345514939-345528415 GCF_022539505.1 Lolium rigidum | reverse complement strand
CCTCTTGGAGTTAAGAGCAAAAACTTGGCCGCAGGCTCTACTAATAACGGAGAGCATGCAAGATCATAAACAACACATATGTAATAACTTGATAATTAACATAACATGGTATTCTCTATCCATCGGATCCCGACAAACACAACATAGAGTATTACAGATAGATGATCTTGATCATGTTAGGCAGCTCACAAGATCCAACAATGAAGCACAATGAGGAGAAGACAACCATCTAGCTACCGCTATGGACCCATAGTCCAGTGGGTGAACTACTCACTCATCACTCCTGAGGCGACCATGGCGGTGTAGAGTCCTCCGGGAGATGAATCCCCTCTCCGGCAGGGTGCCGGAGGAGATCTCCGGAATCCCCCGAGATGGGATTGGCGGCGGCGGCGTCTCCGGAAGGTTTTCCGTATCGTGGTTTTTCGCATCGGGGGTTTCGCGACGGAGGCTTTAAGTAGGCGGAAGGGCAGAGTCGGAGGGCCGACGAGGGGCCCACACCATAGGGCGGCGCGGCCCCCTATGGCCGCGCGGCCCTATGGTGGCGGCGCCTCGTCGCCCCACTTCGTATCCCTTTCGGTCTTCCGGAAGGTTCGTGGCAAAATAGGACCCCGGGTCTTGATTTCGTCCAATTCCGAGAATATTTCATTACTAGGATTTCGAAACCAAAAACAGGAGAAAACAAAGAACTCGGCTCTTCGGCATCTTGTTAATAGGTTAGTTCCGTAAAATGCACGAATATGACATAAAGTGTGCATAAAACATGTAGGTATCGTCAATAATATGGCATAGAACATAAGAAATTATCGATACGTCGGAGACGTATCAGCATCCCCAAGCTTAGACGCTTGAGTCTTCTTAAAATATGCAGGGGTGAACCACCGGGGCATCCCCAAGCTTAGAGCTTTCACTCTCCTTGATCATATTGTATCATCTCCCTCTCTTGATCCTTGAAAACTTCCTCCACACCAAACTCAAAACAACTCATTAGAGGGTTAGTGCACAATTAAAATTTACATGTTCAGAGGTGACATAATCATTCTTAACACTTCTGGACATTGCAGAAAGCTACTGAAAGTCAATGGAATAGAAAAATCCATCAAGCATAGCAAAACAGGCAATGCGAAATAAAAGGCAGAATCTGTCAAACATGAACAGTTCAGTAAAGACGAATTTTATTGAGGCACCAGACTTGCTCAGATGAAAATGCTCAAATTTAATGAAAGTTGCGTACATATCTGAGAATCACTCACGTAAATTGGCATAATTTTATGAGTTACCTACAGAGAATTAGGCCCAGATTCGTGACAAAGAAAGAAATCTGTTTCGCGCAAGTAATCCAAATCTAGTATGAACCTTACTATCAACGACTTTACTTGGCACAAAAATGCACAAAACTAAGATAAGGAGAGGTTGCTACAGTAGTAGAAACTTCCAAGACTCAAATATAAAATAAAAGTACTGTAATAAAAACATGGGTTGTCTCCCATAAGCGCTTTTCTTTAACGCCTTTCAGCCTAGGCGCGTAAAGTGTATATCAAGTGTTATCAAGAGATACAGTATCAACATTACCTTGGGCTTTACCCTTACCTTTCTTGTTCTTTTTCTTACTCTTTGATTTAGGGAATATATGTCTACCCCTGGGTGTAGAGGTGAATTTTAGGGTGCCTTCTCCCATATCTATGACTCGCTCCCAATAGTTTCACAGAGGATCTTCCGAGTGTGATTTGTCCCTGTTCCCGCACATTCAATAACAAGATAATCAATGGATATTGTTCTCCCAAGAACGGTTGTATGCACACCCGCAGCTATTCCTTTAGGAATTATAACAGAGTTATCAATAAGAGTTATTCCTTCTCCCCCTTCAACGAATCCCCAAAGTTTCAAAGATTCATGAATACTCTTAGGCATTAGGCAAAATTCGGACATAATATCACAATTGGCATGAAGAGTTTGGTCACCGATAACAATTTTAATAGTAGGATCCCATAATGAAGGTTCAGAGTTCACTAAAACTTGATCAAGACGGTTACGAACATATCTATAATTTTCATTCAAGCGAGATGCACTTGTCTCAAGAGTGTTTAATCTATTATAAATGCTAATAAGGGCTGAATCAAAGTTATTAGCTGAATCATGTGATGCAACCAACTTCTTTATGGCATTAAAAGCTTGATCCCCATTGCAATGAAGGAAATCTCCTCCCACTACAAAGCATCCAAGGCATATCTATAGCGAATCATAAGACCAAAATAAAAATTACTAAGGAGCAAACTTAGAGTCATTTGAGGTTCAACTTTACGATAAGAAGTAAAAATTCTGGACCAAGCATCTTTAAAACTCTCCTCATCCCCTTGTTTAAAAGTGAAGACTAATTCCTCAGGTGAAGAAGTAACAGGTGCAGAACTAGACATGGTAACAAAAGTAAAATGCAAGTAACTAATTTTTTGTGTGTTTTTGATATAGAGTGCAAGACAGTAAATAAAATAAAGCAAGACAAAAACAAAGTAAAGAGATTGGATTGTGGAGACTCCCCTTGCAGTGTGTCTTGATCTCCCCGGCAACGGCGCCAGAAAACAGTCTTGATGCGCGTAGATGACACGTCCGTTGGGAACCCCAAGAGGAAGGTGTGATGCGCACAGCAGCAAGTTTTCGCTCAGTAAGAAACCAAGGTTATCGAACCAGTAGGAGCCAAGAAGCACGTCGAAGGTTGATGGCGGTGGGATGTAGTGCGGCGCAACACCGAGGATTCCGCGCCAACGTGGAACCCGCACAACACAACCAAAGTACTTTGCCCCAACGAAACAAGTGAGGTTGTCAATCTCACCGGCGTGCTGTAACAAAGGATTAGATGTATAGTGTGGATGATGATTGTTTGCAGAAAACAATAGAACAAGTATTGCAGTAGATTGTATTCGATGTAAAAGAATGGACCGGGGTCCACAGTTCACTAGAGGTGTCTCTCCCATAAGATAAATAGCATGTTGGGTGAACAAATTACAGTTGAGCAATTGACAAATAGAGAGGGCATGACCATGCACATACATGATATGATGAGTATAGTGAGATTTAATTGGGCATTACGACAAAGTACATAGACCGCTATCCAGCATGCATCTATGCCTAAAAAGTCCACCTTCAGGTTATCATCCGAACCCCTTCCAGTATTAAGTTGCAAACAACGGACAATTGCATTAAGTATGGTGCGTAATGTAATCAATAACTACATCCTCGGACATAGCATCAATGTTTTATCCCTAGTGGCAACAAGCACATCCACAACCTTAGAACTTTCTCATCATCGTCCCGCATTTAATGGAGGCATGAACCCACTATCGAGCATAAATACTCCCTCTTGGAGTTAAGAGTAAAAACTTGGCCAGAGCCTCTACTAATAACGGAGAGCATGCAAGATCATAAACAACACATAGGTAATAGATTGATAATCAACATAACATAATATTCTCTATCCATCGGATCCTAACAAACACAACATATAACATTACAGATAGATGATCTTGATCATGTTAGGCAGCTCACAAGATCCGACAATGAAGCACATAAGGAGAAGACGACCATCTAGCTACTGCTATGGACCCATAATCCAGGGGTGAACTACTCACTCATCACTCCGGAGGCGACCATGGCGGTGAAGAGTCCTCCGGGAGATGATTCCCCTCTCCGGCAGGGTGCCGGAGGCGATCTCCTGAATCCCCCGAGATGGGATTGGCGGCGGCGGCGTCTCTGGAAGGTTTTCCGTATCGTGGCTCTCGGTACTGGCGGTTTCGCGATGAAGACTATATGTAGGCGGAAGGGCAGGTCAGGAGGCGTCACGGGGGCCCCACACGCTAGGGCCGCGCGGGCCCCCCTGGGCCGCGCCGCCCTAGTGTGGCGGCGCCCCGTGGCCCCTCTTCGTCTTCTCTTCGGTCTTCTGGAACCTTCGTGGCAAAATAGGCCCCTGGGCGTTGATTTCGTCCAATTCCGAGAATATTTCCTTACTAGGATTTGTGAAACCAAAAACAGCAGAAAACGACAGAATCGGCTCTTCGGCATCTCGTTAATAGGTTAGTGCCGGAAAATGCATAAATATGACATAAAGTATGCATAAAACATGTAGATATCATCAATAATGTGGCATGAAACATAAGAAATTATCGATACGTCGGAAACATATCATCGTCCTACCACCACAACAAAAGTGGGTGTCTCATCCTAACACCGCAAAGTTCACCATCACCTGAGGGGTTAGTATATACCACCTCATCATACTTACAAAAGGGGGCCATCAAATGTTTTTCATCCTAGCTACTGCCAGAATATACATCATCACATCATCATGATCATCATCATCATCATCACCACCATCACCATCTCCATGCATGCATCCCTGAACCACCCCCTCAAGGGCACCACTACACCTTGCAGTGGTACTTGCCAAGGTAGTTCCTCAGTCAGAGGACGCGGTGTGGCTCGATCATGCCGACGAAGCTGGAACCCTGGGCCTTGTGGTTGACGAGGTGGCTGAGGGCGGCCATGAGATCATCCTCGGCGAATCCAAGCATGTCCATGACCGCATTGTACATGTCAGGGTGCATGTCCGTGGGCTTGTTGTCCCTGATGGCCTGTGCGACGTCCTTCACAGCAACAGTCATGTTGGTGAAGGCCACCAGCTTGTCGTCGGTGAAGGCACCTCTCTTCCTCTTGCCGGCGGTCGGCTTCTCAGGTGCGCCGTGCTTGTCAGCATCGAGGTTCACCGTGTCGGACTCCTGGGTTTCAGCATCCCCATGTGCAGGATTTGCTGCAGCCGAGCCCAGGGGCTCACTGGATCCCATGGCGTACTTGCCGGTGGCGAGGCCGAAGGAGAAGATGGTATGCATCTCATCGTAGTTGGCGATGGGCACATTGAGGAACTTCGCGTCCTTTGGGTGATCCTACGATACGAAGGGACAAAGATGTTAGTTGTGCTCGTGGCTGATCACAAAAGTTAGTGAGGATGACTGAGTTAGTGAGGTGCTCGACGCAACATGCCCGTAGTAGTGCTCACCCTCAAGGACGATGCATTTCGTGTCCTCGCACCACCGAGCAGCGCTTAGATCGCGGAGCCTGCTAATGGTGAGCCACCTCTGCCTCCACTTCCTCAGGTGGTTGTACACCACAGTGCTCAGCTAGGCCCTTCGCCACGGAATTGAGATGGACTTCTTTGAAGCCTTTGTCAGTTCTCACCCCGGTCTGGATCAAGCCGCACATCTTCTCCAACACGAAGCTGGACATGAATGGAAGCCATTTCATGGTGGCATTCCTTTCCTGCCGGGGCTGCAAGGCCCTTGATACGTCTCCAACGTATCTATAATTTCTGATGTTCCATGCTTATATTATACCAATTGCTACATGTTTTATATACACTTTATATCATTTTTATGCATTTTCCGGGACTAACCTATTAACAAGATGCCGAAGTGCCACTTCCTGTTTTCTGCTGCTTTTGGTTCCAGAAAATTGCTTCTACGAATATTCTCGGAATTGCGCGAAACAAAAGGCCACGCCCCTATTTTTCCAGAAGCTTCACGGAGTCCGAAGGAGAGACGAAGGGGGGGCCACGAGCTGGTCACCTCATAGGGTGGCGCGGCCCCACCTCCTGCCGCGCCGCCAGGTGGGGTGGGCCCCTCGGGACTCCACCGACGCTGCCCCTTCTCCTATGCAAGCATCTTCATCGTTTCCGATGAAATCAAAACTCTTTGATTATTTCATATGGTGAAGATTCCAACTCCGTGATACTCACTTCATCCAGTGAAGTTTGTATACCATTCTAGCATTCTACGGACTAGAAAAACTCTCAGTTGTATCTTGTATACACCTTCAATATACACTTCTGTTAAGGAATGTATTTCTGCCATCCTACTAACATATATCATAAAAGAAATATGTAGCGATTACTAGAACAATCTGTATAGACTATAAGCATCGCTGCGAAAGATCTAATCTTATAGCAGTCAACTCTTTAAACTTTGTCGTAAACCAACTTTCGACAAGTCGAGCTTGTTCAAGAATATTTCATCCATGTCCATTAATTTTATAGATCCATTACTTTCAAAAAGTATTTATTTCCTTCAGAAGATTTACCAAGCTCCAAGCTTGATTATAGATACTATCTTGGATTTCATGGCATTTAGCCATTTTAGCGGAGTCAGGGCCCATCATAACTTCTTTGTATGTAGTTGGGTTATCATTGTTCAAAATCAATCCTTTGTCCACAAATTATTTATTTAATCACAAAGTAAACCATACTTACAAGGTTCAATAGGTACTTCGATCTCCATGGCTATAACACTTTGTAGACATGGGAGCTATGAGCATCGTGGCTGCTTCCGGAACCATTTCTAACGCTGCACTACTCTGCTCATCATGCTCAGGTTCAACAACCTTATCGAGTTCCATTGTCCTCCCACTCAAATATTTCGCGAAAAACAATTTCTTGGAAATAAGAAAGAAACATCGATAAACACTTTTGTCTTTGACTTCATAGTGGAAAGAGTTCCAATTTGTTCTCTAGGATAACCAACAACGATATTCATCTAATTTTGGTTGTAAACTCATTTACTTATGCTACGCATACCAAAATTTAAGAAAGGACTGTTAGGGTTTATACCCATGCCATAAATCTTATGGTGTCATTTCAACGGATTATGATGACGCTCTATTTAGTGTAAAAGCGGTAGTCTCTAAAGCATACTCAAAAAAATATAATGGCATCATTTTATTTTATCTCATCATTAATCCAACAAGGTTTGGATACGTCTCTTGAATACTCCGTCATAACTATGGTGTTCCGAAAAACGTGAGTTGTGGAACAATTTCGTAACTCTCTTAGATGTTCGCTAAAACTCGTAATTCAAATATTTCCAGCATGATCCAATCATAGATATTTGACTTTTCTATTACGATGATTTCCACTTCATGCTGAAATTTATTTGAATCTATTCAAAATATTTCATACCTTTTCCTCATTGAATAAATATGTCCATATATATACACTCAATTCATTGTTGGAAGTTTTCATGAAGTAGAAGAATCTTCCTCACACAACTATGCCCAATGAACCATATACATCATCATGTATGCTTCCACTAAGCTATTTCCCGTTCAACTCTTGGCCTGTGAACGGTGTTTTAGTCAATCTCTTTTAGAAAAGATTAGCATGTGCCAAATGATTCAAAAATCGAATGACTCCAAAAATCCATTTGCACGGAGTTTCTTCATGTGTTCCTTTCTAACATGACCTAAATGGCGGTTCCACAAATAAGTGGAATTCAAATTATTTGCCTTATGGAATTTTAGCGTCAGTGTTATGCATGTGTGTTTCACCATTAAGATTTATAATAACTTATCCATCGTACATGGAGTATGGACATAATTTGAACAACTCATTGTTTTCATTTGACCAGAGAAAAATAACAATTATTAAGTTCTTTATTATAAATCTGAAGGGCTAGGTAGAATGCCAACGACGAACATAATAACACTTTATTTTGTTCTAGGCATGCATTATTACCACATTCCTTGTCAGTCACTTAGGCTATTGTATTCTTGTATTGCGTTGTGTTGTATGAAATTTCATACCAACCAATATGGTACAAATACCCAAGAATTCCACTGTGTGACCAATCAAAGAATACATTTATAACATGTATATCATCTATATATACTTGAGCTAGACTTTCTAGTCTTTTCTTTATTTCTGCCAAAATCATTTTGTAGTTTCTCTTTCGACTTTCCTCATATTTCAAAAAACACTTCAACATCAATAACTTCTAGGCTTGTTGGTCAAATACCAATAACCTTGAGGTTTGTACTTTGAAGTTGATCATCACATGACAAGTGTTCCAGATTTCACTATTAATAACCTTATAATGTGATGAACAATTT
Organism: Lolium rigidum; assembly: GCF_022539505.1. Taxonomy (NCBI): domain Eukaryota; kingdom Viridiplantae; phylum Streptophyta; class Magnoliopsida; order Poales; family Poaceae; genus Lolium; species Lolium rigidum. The sequence goes on along the minus strand of NC_061513.1, from coordinate 345,520,495 downwards.
CACTCATAATTTTATCCATCAAATCATGACAACTTCATGATGAAGCTACTATGGCTCATATGGATATGCGAATATAGTTAGTGCCCAACTAGTTGGAGGATTGGGACACCTAGCGTCTTCAACCTTCATACATTCCCATAAAACTTACGAGTGTATGTAGTCTCACTAAATTATATTCTATCATCTTGTAATCAGGTCTTAGATATCACATATATCTCACACCTTGCTTATTTCTGAAAACAAACTTTTCAGCTCCTTAGTTTTCAAAAGGATTTGAACATCAAGTTTCACAGAGACAAGATAATTTTAGATACTAATTGAAACCATTGCTCTTCGAATCAGCAATTTGAGGATTACCAAAAGTTTGCAAAAGGACTTAATCATTTCTTGATTCTTTAACATTATGGTACTAGTCAAAGCACGGGCATGATCTTCATCATCGTCGGAGGGGCGTCAAGGTCCATGGCGCCGTCTTCATGGTTGTCCACCACTTGTAGTAACTATTACAACTACTTTCAAATAAAACTACTACATGGTGAATCGATATGAAATTAAGACAACCATAAGGCTCCTTCCGGTTGCCACAATACAATAAGGATCACCTCATACATCAAATATATTCATAATCACATCATGGCCATATCACATCACCAAACCTTGCAAAAACAAGTTAGACGCCTCTAATTTTGTTTGCATATTTTACGTGGCTTAGGGTTTTCAAGTAAGATCCGATCTACCTATGAACATGAACCACAACGCTAATACAAGTATTGTCAATTGCAAATTGTAAATTGGATCTTAACTATGGTGAGAGAAACTGACACCCGCAAAGCCACTTATGCAATACAAGTTGCATGCCAAGCATGGAGCAAGTATCATGAACGCGGCCATGTAACGTTAGCCTGGGCCGCTTCATCCCATCATGCCACAAGATGAAAAATACACGATAAGCAAACGACAACAAAAGCATCAACGCCCACAAAACCATTGTGTTCTACTCGTGCAACCAATCTATGCATACACATGACTCTGATACCACTGTAGGGATTTGTAGCATAGAAAAAAATCCTACCGCAAGAATAAATAACAAGCCAAGATCTAATCTAGTAGATGGTAGCAACGAGGTGATGATCAACATACCCTCAAAGATCGCTAAGCATTAACGAGATAAATATCCTGGTTCATGTAGTCGATCACTTGCCGCTTTCAAAAGTGCGTAGAAGATCTTGACGGTGCCACAATCGGGTAGCACCTCCGCACTCGGTCACACGTACGGTGTCGATGAAGACATCCTCCCATGTTCCAGCGGGCAGCGAATGTAGTAGATCCTCCTCGGAATCCCGCCAGCACGATGGCGTGTTGACGGTGGTGGTGGAGATCTCCGACAGGGCTTCGCCATAAGCAATGCGGGAGAGAGAGGGAGGAGGGAGTAGCTAGGGTTTGGGAGAGGGGGGCACTTGGGGCGCCGGCCTTGGGTGCCCTTGGTGGTGCGGCTGGCTTCGTGTGTCCTACCCCCTGCCCTCTCCTCCTCTATATATAGGTGGAAAACCTAGGGTTCCCCCCAAACCACTTTGTAGTCCAACTCCCAAACTTACCAAAATTGGAAACCTAGAGGGAAAGGGATTTCTCCCTTTCCTTTCTTCTTTGGCAGACCAACATGGTGGAGTCCACCATGGACTCCACCTTCCCACTTGGTGGGTTTGCTAGGGTTGGTGGACTCCACCCGCCATAGTGAATTGTTTCGGATGATTCTAGAACCTTCCGGAACCTTCCATAAATTCACCGGACCATTACCAAACTTGGAATGTGACTTTCCATATGAATCTAATTCTCCAGACCATTCCGGAACTCCTCGTGATGTCCTGGATCCCATCCGAGACTCCAAACAATATTCGAACTTCATTCCATATTCCATATCTACTTAAAACAACATCGAACCTTAAGTGTGTCACCCTACGGTTCGTGAACTATGCAGACATGATCGAGACACTTCTCGGATCAATAACCAATAGCGGGACCTGGAGATTCATAATGGCTCCCACATATTCAATGATGACTTCATGATCGAATGAACCATTGACAGACGATACCGATTCCCTTTGTCGCGTTATATTTTACTTATCCGAAGTTTGATTGTCGGTATCTCTATACCTAGTTAAACCTCGTTACCGATAAGTACTCTTTACTCGTACCGTGATATGACATCCCTTATGAGACAGTCACATGCTTGCAAGCTAATTGGATGCCATTCCACCGAGAGGGCCCAGAGTATATCTATCCATCATTTGGATGGACAAATCCCACTATTGATCCAGGTGCTTCAACCTATACTTTCCGAACACTTAATGTCACATTTATAACTACCCATTTACGAAGTTGTGTTTGATGTCATCAAAGCATCCATCCGGTGTAGGTGATTAAGATGATCTCATGGTCCAAGGATTAGATTACTACGTATTCTTAAAGCTTGAAGCAAAACAAACTTAATGACTTAATCATATGCTACGCTTACTATGGGTGTATGTCCATCACATCATTCACCTAATGATATGATCTTGTTATTAATAACATACAATGTTCATGATCAGGAAACCATGATCATCTATTAGTCAACAGGCTAGTTTAATAAGAGGCTTACTAGGGACTCTTTTATGTTTACAAAACACACAAGTATTAATGTTTCCGGTTAATACAATTATAGCATGGGATGTAAATATTTATCATGAACACTAAGATATAACAATAAACCTTTTTATTATTGCATGTTGGGCATATCTCCAACAGTTGGGGTAAAGTATTTTGGTTGTGTTGTGTGCAGGTTCCATGCTGTTGCTGCCGGTAGTGCGCCCTGCAAAAATTCAGCTAGCAACACCTTCAGAAGTGATTTCTTTCTCCTACTGGTCGAGTAAACCTTGGTTTCTTACTGAGGGAAAACTACTACTGTGCTCATCATGCCTTCCACTTGGGATTTCCCAACGGTGTGCTCCGCACTCATCAATGTCGCACATGGTTGCCCAGGACTGGTGTATGATGAATTCTCGGTTGCGCCGGCCAAGTCAACGCAAATACGCACCCCCAGGGCTGTTGTTCCCAGGTGGCAGCGTCTCTAGCGATGTTTTTTTTTTTCAATCACGACCTATTGTTCACGGTCTCCAATCTCTGATCGAGCCGTTTACGCTGCTGGCTCATGGGTCCTGCATGTCATCCTCTTTGAACGATAAATGTTTCTTTTCTTGGATTTTCTTTGACCCCGTGATTTTTGGCTACTTGATTTTTTCTTTCTAAGGGAAAATATACGCACAAGCGCCGCACGCGTCTCTTTCTGTGCGGCGGCACGTGGAGATTCGCAAAAGAAAATCGCGTGTCTCCTTAAGGGCGGGGCGTGTCTACCTTATCCATCTGGTCCCAGGTATTTGTCCACCACACAGAATCTTCCACAGGAGAGCGACGACCCCCACGGCGAGAGCTAGGAGCAGCGCCGGTCACACGCGCAGGGAGGCGTGCCCTGGGCCGCCGCCGAAGTGCAGGAGGAGGAGGCGCCGGTCGTTGGGCCACCGCGGAGGGCGTGGAGGCATCCGTCACCGAGCAGCTTTGAGGAGGCCTCCGCGGAGCATGCGTCGGGAAGGCCGCCGCCGGCGAGCAAGCATCGGGGGAGGCTGCCGCCGCAGAGCACGAGTCGGGCGAGGCCTACGCCGCGGAGCATGTGTCGGGGAGGCCGCCGCCTGCGAGCAAGCATCGGCCGGAGGAGCCGCAGCCGCGGAGGACGCGTCGGGCAGGGAGGTCGTCGCTGGCAAGCACACATCGGGAGCCGACCGGCGACGATCATACTACGAGGTGTGCCGCGCACCACCAAGCATTGTGCGGAGAAGCAGCCATCGACGCGAGGAGGAGGCCGATGTCGGGAATCGTGTGGGAGGCGGCCGCACACGAGCTGATGAAGGCGTGTGCGTGATGCCGCGATGGCAGAGCGGCCGTCACCGGCGGTGGTGCTGCGGGAGCAGCGCCGCCGTCACTGGTTTGGGTGCCGCGGGAGCAACTCCGCCGACCCCGGCCAGGGCGCCGTGAGAGCACGTCGCTGTCGTAGTGGAGGCGTCGTGGGAACAACTCGTCAGCTACCGGACGCTGCAGAGCAAGCACGAGCTCGCATTTAGGCTACTGTTATGATAACCTGGTAGTTGTGGCTATTAATCTGGTAGCTGCTTGGGATAACCCGGTAATTGTGACTTGTGAGTGTGTGACCAGTGGCTGCCTCTAGATTTATCTGCTAATTGTGACTAATTTTATCTGTTAGCTACTGCTGGGATAATCTGATAACTGAGACTAATTAATCTAGTAATTGTAAATTATATACTTCTAGGGTAACCTGTTAATCGTGATCAATTAATTTGGTAGCTCCTGTTTGGATAATCTGGAGACCATCAGAGAATAATCTGGTGACTATCATTTTGAAAATTCTGGTACAAGAAATCTGGGATGATACTCTTGAATAGTCCGCAGTAGGTTAATCTGACAATGCTAGATTAAATTAGTAGCTGAAAACACGAAGCTAATAAAGCAATATTGAACATGATAATGTCACCTATGTAATCAGTCACTAGGTTTTGCATAATCTTAAGTACACACTTCTTTTTTTAATCCCATAACTAAGTAGTACATAATCTGTTAGCTATGTGATGGCAATCTGGTAATTACTAACAAAAATATATATTGTCGAAACAGTATAAAATGAGATTTAGTTTCGAAGATCTTGACGGAAGGAAGCTAACGGTGAAATCAAATCATTAATGAAGTGAATGGCTTAAGAGATAGATGAAACTTTTTAAAAGTTTGAATTCAAATATCACGGTACAAGTACGCCAGATACATGAGAGAGTAAGAAAAGGAGTTTTTTTATCACGTGTACTGCCACTTTGGTTTTGCATGCGCGTCTAGCTTTGTTTAGTGTTGCATGCCAAAGAAATGCATATGGAGATATCCGTCGCACAGAGACAGCTTCCATGCGGCGCCGCCGGGTAGCAGGATCCTTCTTTCAATCCCGTGCCGCCTTCGAAATGTTGAGGCCTCTTCTTCAAAATGGGACCCATCATTTCTGTACAATAAAATTTTCCTTTCTTATATTATTTTTGGCACCTGGTATTTGGCCACTTGCCTTTTTCTTTATCCCCTACCGTCCGGTTAACGTTGAGGACGATGTTGGAAGATCAGCTCCACATGTCAGCCCGTCTGAACTATAAACATTTCATTTTTTGGATTTATTTTTTACCCCTAATTTCGGGCTGCTTGCCTTTTTTCTTGTTATTCCCTGCTGTATGGTTAACGTTGAGGACGCTGTTGGCTGATCGGTCCCACATGTTTTCCCCCCAGTGACTGTGCCGGTACCAGCCGGTAGTACCGGCCTAGCCCCTTCTACCACCTCCCGCGAGCCCACTCCTAGCTCCATCTCCACCCGAGTTCGTTGGAAATGGCTAAATCGGTGCGAACGGAAACGAAAGCGTATTAATAATATGCTAACGGATCATGTGTTGAATGTAGATGGGCTGCAGCCCAAGCAAGGCG
>NC_061513.1:345486745-345514839 GCF_022539505.1 Lolium rigidum | reverse complement strand
GAGATGTTTGTTTGCAGTGAAATTAAAGAGAAAAATGCTTGCAGTAAGTAAACAGGACATGTGTTTGCAGTAGATGATTTTATCAGTGTAAAAGAAAGGACCGGGGTCCACATTTCACTAGATGTGTCCCTCCATAAAGATAAATAACATGATGGGTGAACAAATTATAGCTGGGCAATTGACAGAATAAAGACCATACATGACAAGATGATTACTATGATATTCATTTAGGCATTACGACATGATAAATAGACCGTAATCCAACTGCGTCTATGACTAATAATCCACCTTCCGGTTTAGCGTCCGCACCCCTTTCAGTATTAAGTTGCAAGCAATAGATTATTGCATTAAGCAAACTATGTAAAGTAAACAATAGAATTATCTTTAGATAAAGCATTGTTCTTTTCTCCCTAGTAGCAACAAAACATCTACAATCTTAGAAGTTATTGTCACTCTCCCAGATTACTAGAGGCATGAACCCACTATCGAGCATAAATACTCCTTCTTGGAGTCACAAGCACATACTTGGCCAAAGCATCTACTAGCAACGGAGCGCATGCAAGATCACAAATAACATATGACACGTATATAATGAATCTCAACCATATCATTCAATATTCATTGGATCCCAGCAAACACAACATGTAGCATTATACAAAGATGATCTTGATCATGATAGGCAGCTCACAAGATATAAACATGAAGCATAAATTGGAGAAGAAAACCATCTAGCTACTGTTATGGACCCTTAGTCCAGAGATGAACTACTCATGCATCAGTTCGGAGGCAGGCATGGTGATGTAGAGGCCTCCGGTGATGATCTCCCTCTCTGGTAGGGTGCCGGGAAGAGCTTCAGAACCCTCCCGAGCTAGGGTTGGCGATGGCGGACGCGATGGAACTTTTCGTGGATGGAGGCTCGGGGTATTTAGGTTTTTCCCGAACAGGTGAATAAATAGGCGGAAGGGCGAGGTTGGTGGGTGCCCGAGGGGCCCACACCACCCCTAGGTGCGGCTAGGGGGTGGCCCGCGCCTAGGGAAGGTGTGGCCGCCTCCTGGCACATCTTCGTCTCTTCTCCGGACTCCGTCTTTGTTACAGTAAAATAGGAAATTCGGCTTTTGTTTCGTCCAATTCCAAGAATATTTCCTGTACAACTTTTCTGAAATACAAAACAACAGAAAACAAGGAACTGGCACTGTGGCATCTTGTCAATAGGTTAGTTCCGGAAAATGCATAAAAGTGCAACAATGTGTAAACAAAACATATAGAAGTTGGTGTAAAACAAGCATGGAGCATCAAAAATTATAGATACGTTTGCAACGCATCAGCGTTTCAAGCTTAACTCCTGCTCGTCCTCGAGTAGGTAAGTGATAACAAAAATAAGTTTTGAGGTGACATGCAGCCAACACAATCTTGATCAAGTTATTGTAAAAACATTGTGAGCTGGGATCAAAGTACTCTAAACATAGGCATAATGGACATAATTCTAACAATAGAACTTAGCAACTATGCTACAACATGAGAAGTAACTCAAACAAAAGATCATGAATAATAGAGCACTGAAAGCAACTGTTTGTTTTTGAGCATAGAGAAAACATAGCAAAGTGGTACTCAGATTGTCCTTTATGAAGTAGCAAAACATAAATGTCAGGACACCTTTAATGTTCAAAGGGTGACTAGATACAAATAATTTGAGGAAGCAATAACATAATCATGAATCTGTTAATAATAAATTTTGGGACTATGCACATTATACTCAGAATGACAACTATGCTCTCTTAATTTGTGCATAAAGTAACAAGATGAAGACTCAACATAAAAGTAAAAGAAAGGCCATGCGCAGAGGGAAGCAAGATCACTCATGTGCTAGAGCTTTTTATTTTGAATGCAATAGAGGTGTTGAAAATATATTTTGAGAGGTATGTATGTCTATGTCAACGAATGGCATCAAATGGTCTATCATCCTTTCATGTTTAATGGCTTCAAGAGCGGCTCCCATAGAGAGAACATTAAAGTTCCTCCTCTCCTTTGTTTAAACAAGCTAAGTTCATGATTTCTCAAGTACATAGTGTTAGGAGATTTATATTATTGGTTCAATTTATATTTAGTAGGTGGGCACCCGCGCCTGCTCTTTTGCAAAATTAAGGACCAGCATATGATGCATGCTAGTCAAAGTGTGAAGCCATAATAAACATGAAAAATATTATAAAGCATTCAACACTTCCTCATGAGCTAAAACAAAACACAAAAAAGGTAATAATATTTGAAGGTTTAAAGGTAGCACACAAGCAATTCACTTTGAAGTGGCGGTGAAATACCACATATAGGTAGGTATGGTGGACACAATTGGCAACTTTGGTTTTTAGGAGTTGGATGCACGAGTAGAGCTCATACTCAGTACAGGTGAAGGCTAGCAAAAGAGTGGGAGCGACCAACTAAGAGAGCAATAATGGTCATAATCACGCATAGCGACAAAACATTATTAATCAAAGCATAAAGTGATATTACAAGTCAAAAACTAAATGATCATAGAGGTTTTAGGTGACTGGTTTGTAGTCATAATATGATGTAAGCATGTGCGAAGTCAACCCAATAAAGCATCAAAGGAGAATACCACAATATTATGCTTTTATGATGGAAACAACACATGATTCTTTCAATGGCACATTAAGCACTCTCAGCTATTTGAGACAAGTCATGCTACAACAACAACTGCTAAGCCAATGATTAAAATAACATTCAACTTGACATGCCAAAGTCTATGCCACGGTCTAAACAAAGCTTCCTTTTGCATCACTATAAACATGAAACATTTTACTCGTCTCCAACACCAATCAACTTATTTGAAACTACTCTCATAGATAACAATCAATAAAGACCAGAGATATAATCATACCTAACTAAAGAAAACTAACAATCTCTGAATAAAATATGAGTGGAAAACCAGAGCTAAACGCAGTACTAGCAAAAGAGAACACTCACAGAACAATGGGAGTGAAAACTAGAGTGTTCTATGCAATTAAAACGGAGTGTGTCATTCTCCAAAACAAATATACTGGGATCCAACCATATGCTACATCAAACAAAACAAAACTAAACTAAAAACAAAAATAAAGACGATCCAAGAACAACACATAGCATATGAAGCAATAAAAAAATAGCATCTTGAAAGATGACCTGATACTTTGTTGATGAATAAGGGGATGCCCAAGGCATCCCCAAGCTTTTACGCTTGTACCTCTTGGATATTTCTTGGGGTGACATGGGCATCCCAAAGCTTGAGCTTTTGTCCATACTTCATCTCATTCATCATTCTTCTCTCCCTACACTTAAAAACTTCCTTCATACAAAACTTCACACAATTTTCATTAGCAATATTAGTGCAATCAAAATAACAAATCCACTTGGGTTCAGTTCTAACATATGTCAAACATCCATTAAAACATTAGCTACTGTAGCTACTTATTCAAAAAGTTGTTTCTCTCAAAAGGACTAAAAATTAAAGAGATTAAGAGGCAAATGCAAATAGTGGAAGAAATCTATCAAAACAGAACAACAGGTAAAGATCGATTTTTTTTTAAATCTTCTGTTCTCAAATCGAAGAGTGCAAAATTAACGAAAGATATTCAATATCCTGGTGCATATGCTCAAAAATTATTAGCTCAAAATTACGTTCTGGCTGGGAACAAGAATTTGTTTGGTGATAGCAGAGAATCTGTTTCAGGACAGCAACTTCCCCAAATCTTACTCTTTTCCTATTAGAGGCTATTCTTGGCGCAAAACTGAAATAAAATGATAAGTAGAGGTTATTACAGAGGTAATAACTTCCAAGACTCAACAAAAGAAAAATTACAGAAATAAAACATGGGTTATCTCCCAAGAGTGCTTTTCTTTAACGTCTTTCAGCTAGGCGCAGAAAAAGAGCTCGCATCAAGTATTTTCAAGTGAAGAGGCATCAAGATCAATCAGTTCCTCTAAAAGACAAATTGTAAAAATAGGTACTTTAGACACCCCTGGAGATGATTCAAAATGTAAATCACTCTAAGTTGCACTAAAAGTTTTATCAATTTTAAACATATTATGGGGTTTTTGTTTAGCCACCTTGGGAACATACATGAATTTTTGCTCCTTTCCCACAAAAGATTTCTCCTTCTTAAACCCGAGAGAAGAAAACGTTGAACTTAAACTTTCCATAGCCTCCTATAGTTTACCAACTCTAAGGTTTCTATTATCATGGGTATTACTAGCCTCTAAGACAGTGATTCTTTTATTGATAGTTTCTATTGATTCATTAATTTGGCTAGCATTATCAAGGAATTTTGGAAAATTTTCTCTAGAGAGCTCAGTCTTTTTACAACATCTTCCAAAGTGATCTCAATTTTAGCAACATTAGTATTTGGTATTCCTACGAAGCTTTCAATTAAATTGCAGGCTTATAAAGCAGAAGTACCCAGAAAATTAGCCCCTGTGAGAGTATCCAAAACATACCTATTCCAGCTAGATATACCAACATAAAAATTCCTAAGAAGGATTATGGTAGAATATTTTTTCGTACATCTATGATGAGCATCACTTATTTTATACCAAGCATCTTTCAAACTTTTTTCCCCCTTGTTGCTTAAAAGAACGAACCTCAACTTCAGGAATACTCATTCTAGCAAGACTAAATAGAGCAACAAAAATAAAAGCTATAATAGAAACTATTTTTTTGTGTTTTTGATATAATGAAGCAAACAAGACAAAGTAAATTAAACTAAGTAAAACAATAACAAAGTAAAAAAGATTGGAGATGAGAGACTCCCATTGCAAAAATCCTCTTTCTCCCCGAGAACGGTGCCCGAAAATGCTTGATGAGTGCGGAGCACACCGTTGGGGAACCCCAAGAGGAAGGTATGATGAGCATAGTATCAGTTTTACCTCAGTAAGAAACCAAGGTTTAATCGACTAGTAGGAAAAAGAAAACACTTTTGAAGGTGTTGCTAGCTGACTTTTGGCATTTGGCAGGGTGCACTACCAGCATCAGCAACAACGTGGAACCTGCACGCAACACAACCAAAATACTTTGCCCCAACTTCCAGTGAGGTTGTCGATCTCACCGGTTTTGCTGAAAACAAAGGATTAACCGTATAGTGTGGAAAGAGATGTTTGTTTGCAGTGGAATTAAAGAGAACAATGCTTGCAGTAAGTAAACAGAACATGTGTTCACATTAGATGTTTTTATCAGTGTAAAAGAAAGGTCCGGGATCCATAGTTCACTAGAGGTGTCTCTCCATAAAGATAAATAATATGCTATGTGAACAAATTACAACTGGGCAATTGACAGAATAAAGACCATACATGGCAAGATGATTACTATAAGATTCATTTGGGCATTACAACATGATACATAGACAGTAATCCAAATGCGTCTATGACTAGTAATACATCTTCTGGTTAGCGTCTGCACCCCTTGCAGTATTAAGTTGCAAGCAACATATTATTGCATTAAGCAAACTGTGTAAAATAAACAATAGAATTATTCTTAGAAAAAGCATTATTGTTTTCTCCCTAGTAGCAACATCACATCTACAATCCTAGACGTTATTGTCACACTCCAAGATTACTAGAGGGATGAACCCACTATCAAGCATAAATACTCCCTCTTGGAGTCACAAGCACATACTTGGCCAGAGCATCTACTAGCAACAAAGAGCATGCAAGATCACAAATAACATATGACAAGTATATAATCAATCTCAACCATAGCATTCAATATTCATCGGATCCTAGCATACACAACATGTCGCATTACATAAAGATGATCTTGATCAGGATAGGCAGCTCACAAGATCTAAACATGAAGCATAAATTGGAGAAGACAACCATCTAGCTAGTGCTATGGACCCGTAGTCTAGAGATGAACTACTCACACATCACTTCAGAGGCGGGCATGGCGATGTAGAGGCCTCCGATGATGATCTCCTCTCCGGCAGGGCGCCGAGAAGAGCTTCAGAACCCTCCCGAGTTAGGGTCGGCGATGGCGGCCGCGACAGAACTTTTCGTGGATGGAGGCTCGGGGTATTTAGGTTTTTCCCAAATAGGTGAATAAATATGCGGAAGGGCGAGGTCGGTGGGTGCTCGAGGGGCTCACACCACCCCTAGGTGCGGCCAGGGGGTGGCCCATGCCTAGGGCCGGTGTGGCCGCCTCTTAGCACATCTTCGTCTCTCCTCCGAACTCCGTCTTCGTTATAGCAAAATAGAAATTTCGGCTTTTATTTCGTCCAATTCCGAGAATATTTCCTGTACAACTTTTATGAAATACAAAACAACAGAAAACATGGAACTGGCACTGTGGCATCTTGTCAATAGGTTAGTTCCGGAAAATGCATAAAGGTGAAACAAAGTGTAAATAAAACATATATAAATTGGTGTAAAACAAGCATGGAGCATCAAAAATTATAGATACGCTTGCAACGTATCATACATTTCTTACGGTTATGTGGTACTATATGACCTCAAAAACGAGAGAAAAAAGTTTTTGTGATGCACCACGGAGAGAGCAAAAATCATCGGGGATGGTGCATCAACAACCACGACCCGACTTGAAATTCGTCGACCATGGAAACTTTTCTTCTAGTGCCTCTTTTATTTACTATTACTAATTAATACAAAACCTTGTGCTTGACAACCACACTGTGGATTTAGGGACACAAGGCATTATTTTACTTTGCAGGATTGCTATAAGAAGAGGAAATGAGATGAATCTTTTCTAATTTCCCGAGAGTTCGATATAAAACCCTCGAGTCACCTTGTGGGGAAAATTCTTTGCTGACCACAACACTCTGAACTTAGAGTCCCAACGTCATCAGGAACCATACTCGCCCATATGGTTACACCACTCAAACAACCTTCGTATATTTGGCTATAATCGCTATAAACTGAAAATTTAATAAGTTAGGTGAAAAATGTTGCTCCACCAGCTTTGTATAAGCCCCCCTGATCGTCTAAATCTTCAGGTTTGCTCCATCCAAAGCACTTCTTGTTAGCTCATTTATATAACTTATGTGTATCATCACTCAGTGTCTTGATAGTTTCAACACCGCAAACCAGAACAACAAAAGCTCATTGCATTGGATCTGGTTCTAAATTACCATTCAATATATTTTTCCAATAATAAAATGATTTGCCTACAAAAGTCCATAGCAATAGTGAAATATACTACAGAAACCTGGCCTTCTCCCTGCTGGTGAAGACGGACACATATAAGATGGTGAAGACGTACCCTTGGCCTTCTCTCTGCTCGATGCCAAAGACGTGTTGGCCTCCAATGACTCTGCCTCCGCTGCCACCTATCCGCGAAGATGGATATAACCGGCGATGATGGAGGCGCGGAGGGAAGTCAGGGTAGCATAGTAGGCAAGGGTACCGACCGGCCCACCAGTCATCCTTAAGGCCATCGATCTATGTTTACCTAAAGGGGCTATACCACCCCCACCCCCATAAAGTTTTTCTCTCGTAAAACCCTTTTATATTTATCATGGACATGTCCATCTCCAAGTAATCATCAGCTTCCTCCTTCTCCTTTGAAGAAGAATAGTCGAATATGAACTTCCTCAACCTCGTCATAATGTGGTCATGCTAGGGTTTGTTGTTCCATCTCTTGGCGTGTCCTGATAAAATCTGAAAATGGGATATTTTAAATTAATCATCTAGTGCAAACTTGTCGTGAATTAAGCGAACACTTCAATTTAAAAACATAGAGATGATGTGAAGTAAACACATATCTGAAAACTAATGTTCACATCGGTCAGGCCAAGAATAAGGAGACTTGAACTCTTAACTCTTAAATGAAACTCAATATGGGTTGGCTATATGTTTATAACTAGATCATGAAGGCGCGCGTTGCCGCACCCGTCGATATTTACACAAGATGAAGACATACATTCTGCATTACATACAATTGCAAAAATAATGGTTGAAATATGAAGAGAAGTTTAGATACTCTCGAAATGGTGAGAAAAATAAGGGTTTGAACTCTCATGTACGTACCCAACAACATACTACATTCAAGATTATCCGGACGGTAGTTCACAAGTCCTTCTCTAGAAAATAAACCCCCAAACAGACTTCTCACCAAGATGTCACTCCTTTGTCCCGTAATATAACGTGTTATTGTAAACAACTAAAAGGAAGAAGTTATGTTTAATGCCTACAACACATTATTGTCAACCATTATGGTATAAACAAGTACTTGTTTTCATCGTAATAATCATGACTAAAGAACCGCGAAGATTTAGGAGTAGATATACTAGCACAATACCTGTGCATTGCGACAGAGATAACATGATCGACAATGAACTCCTGCACAATACGGAGTGACACTTCAATGGCGTGGTCGAAGGTCATCTCGTGCAAGTGATCCATGATCATGCTGACCTCATGTTCATCGTCACCGTGGCGACCCCGCCCGTGCCAAGTGACACATCCGACAATGATATTTTAGCTATACAAAATTGTGGTTGCGCGACGGAAGTGAAAAATCTGTGTCACCATTTCCCCTTCCTCCAAATGTTTGGAAGGGCCTAAGCCAAATAATTGACGCTGACCATGTTAATTGACGTTGGATAGGAGCCCCATCCTGCCAGCCAAATAATTGACGTTGACCAGGTTATTGGCTACCATTTAGATTGAAGCCCAGTATTTGGCGTGCCCAGGCTGTCTTCACCTTTCTAGTACTCCCTCCGTCCCGTGAGAAGTGTCGGACGGTTAGTACAAATACATTCTTACAAAAATCCCCCTATTAATTATATTCTTCTCAATCTGGATTCCTAAAGTCTGAAATCAAGATTCCCGTTCCGTCCATCCTCCCGGCCGTCCCAAGCCGTGCGCCGCCGCCGGTTGAACTTAGTCTTATACCTTTTGCTTTTGTGGAAATAACCCCATCTTGAGAGTTTTAACTGATGCAAATCGTACATGCTGCATTTACAAAGTACAGAAGCAGGTAAACTTAGTTTTGGTATTACTCTTTGCAATTTAAGACGAATGGGACCATGATAATAGAGAACGGCTGGAGCCAAATGGATATTGCAAGTTTTAGCTGCGCACGCAGTTCAGGCCGTCTTTACATTGTATTAGCAGGCAACCCAGAGCATTGTCTTGGCCTGTTTTCGTGTTTTAGTTTTTAATTCTCTTGGGTCTATTGTTCATGAGCTTCGCATTGATAATTTAATAAGTGTTGTTATACTAACAAAGTTCAATTTATCATGTTAATGATGCATGTTACCAAGAACAACCTTTGTTTCAGTGTTACGCTTAACAAACATCCCTAAGTGAATGAATACTATGAGTAACTTTTTCGCAACTGTTAAAGCTACTAGTAGTGGTAGTATTCCTACAACAGGAGTCAACACAAAGTTGCGCATGTACTTCCCCATGGCGGCCCCGGCTCCTCTGCTTTGCTAGTAAGTTGTGCGACCTGGAGCTCCTCCTCGCCGTCGAGGAGCATATCGACCAGCGTTGCTCCCAGATTCAGCAAGGCGGCGTGGGGAAGCAAGAGAGCGGCGGTGTATTGGACAGCAAAATCCAACCTTGGGGAAAAAAAATCTAACTTCGCAGTGCGGGGTATCTAGACGGCGGAGGCGAGCGGCTCGGGGAGCTAGACGGCGGAGGGGAGCAGCGAGGTAGAGCCATACTACGGTGCTGGATGGCGGAGGGGGCAGCGTCCGGGTTCTGCGCGGCGTGCGAGCGGAATGCGTCGTGCGTGTGCGCGGTGAGCGGAGCGAGTGAGGAAGGAGACATATAGACCGCTGGGCTTGTCGGGATTTTCCCGAGGGGCTTTTTGTAAAACGCTCCATCCAACATTTTCCACGAGAAGAAGGAAGTACGATTTTACGCCTAAGAGTTGGCAAGATGTTGCAAAGCTGCACCAATATTTTGGCTAGCCAATGCGTTGGCAGGGCCAGCCTAGGCAAAAACGAAACACGGCCCAATGCCACTTTCCCGAGCCGGACCAACTCCTCTCCCGCACCACGTTTCTCCTGACCAGCGGAAGACCGCAACAGCCCCCATCTCCGAATCACGAGTATTATTATTCTATTCCACCTTCTTCCGTTCCAAGAAAAGAAAAAGAGCATCTCAAAAAAGAAAAGGAAAAAGGAGAGAGCGAAGGGGAACAGGAAGCGCCGCCGCCGCCGCCGCCGCCGCCGCCGCCGCGATGGATCTCGACGCGCTCCCCGAGCGCCATCTTCTCTCTCTGGAGCAGGCCGTCATGCTCGCCGACACCGACCGCGCCCCTCGTCGCGTCGTCGTCCTCTCCGTCGAGGTGCGTCATGCGCAGCCCATGCTCGACATCATCTCCAGCGGGATCGAGCAGTACAACTGGATCACGGTCGATGGGAACTTGGGAAGGCTCCATCAGGTATCTCGTCTTCATCTCAAGCTCGTCATCGTCAACGACGTCATCATCCCACTCCTGGTCAGCGACCCGACGCATCAAGCCGCCTCCCGTCTGCTCCTCAAGATGGGATGGGCGGTGCGGCACATCGCTCGGAACGTCGATTTTCCCCATGGCGATCTCTACAGGGCAGCTTCTTCCACTGGCAACCTCCTTCGCCGCCACGGAGCTCACATCCACAAGGGAACGCGTCAAATCGATTGGCTTACTGGTAACATCCCTGTCCTCCGCGCCCGTATCCAGGAGCTCATCACCATGACTGTTCTTATCCCAGCAGACGATGAGGAGGCCGGCGGCCAGGAGGGTGGCGCCGGCCACGAGTAGGTAGCCATGCCAAAGATTTGTCCAGCAGTAGTAGGCTTCGAGATACTTGTTAGTTTTATGTGATCGTTCTATTGGTCCGCATCTATGTGTTTAATGCTGCCCAGTTGGGGTTCTGAAACTTGTCGCTCCAGTTTTATGTGATCCTGATTTCGGCCTGCATCTATGGTACTAATTCGTCACACAGTTTATTGTTCTTCTGTGTTGATCTTATATTACTATCCAGTTCTTTTTGCTGTGGAAATGCTACGAAATCCCCAATCCATGTGGACATGTCGATGTAGTGACTATATGCACTTGTAGTTGTCATCCGTTACTGTATTATTTGTCTGTGATACCAAATCGAAGGGACCAAGCACACAGTCAATCTCTGGTACTAAGTTTGGATTAACAGGTATAAAAGCCACTTATCTGAAGTTGGGGGACTTGGATAACTACACATGTTTTTGAACAAAAGCTTAGCTTACAGGGTAAAAGCAACACTTTTAAAGTTGGGTGACTTACCTTAGTTTAGATTAAAGGGCAAAAGCAACATTGATGAAGAAAGGTTAGCTATATTTCTAGAGGAAGAGCTTCTAGGCATCTGACTGTCAGTAACCTCCTGTGATCTTGTCTGGTATCCTCATTATCATCTGAGAAGGAACAATACATGTGAACAAAGATGGATACTTCATCGATCTTGTCTCTTGATATATTCCAGA
The DNA here is from genome assembly GCF_022539505.1 of Lolium rigidum. Classification (NCBI taxonomy): domain Eukaryota; kingdom Viridiplantae; phylum Streptophyta; class Magnoliopsida; order Poales; family Poaceae; genus Lolium; species Lolium rigidum. The sequence goes on along the minus strand of NC_061513.1, from coordinate 345,503,388 downwards.
GCACAATATGGAGATAGCAGCTGCTCGGCAATACCGGCCATCCACATGTGTATAGGCTAGCTATTTAGAGTGGTGAGGAGTCAGTTGTTCAGAAGTTATGCTTCTAAGATCAACCAGTGGGTCGGCTGCAAAAATCTATAAGCACATCCATTGATGCGCAAAACCTCTTCTGTTCCGCCTAGATTTAGGGTTGTAGTGCCTTCTCTGCATTAGGGAAAAGATAAAACAATATTTCATTGCCAGTTAAAATAATTCACTGAAGCCTGTCTTCGGTGGACTGGCTTCGAGATACTTGTTAGTTTTATGTGATCGTTCTATTGGTCGCATCTATCTGTTTAATGCTGCCCAGTTGGGGTTCTGAAACTTGTCGCTCCAGTTTTATGTGATCCTGATTTCGGCCAACTGAGAAAATCATCCAACTCAAAAACGCAACAAGTGATACATGCGAAATCCGTTTTTGATGAGCTAGAGGTTGTTATGAGAATGAACACAGGCTCTAAAACATCACATGGATAAGAAGCAAGAACAGCCAAGAAACATGATGCAATGCATGCATAGGTTTGAGCTCTCTGCGAACGAGACGACCAAGTGATGCATTCGAGAGCCATCTTGATAGAGCGACCAACTATCCTATCAAAATCAAACCTTGACCTTGTGTATTCCACTCGAGCCAGCAAGCTACGTCTTCATCCTTCTTCAACAATGCACGTTTCCATCTTCATCCAACTTCTTGAACGCACACGCCACCGTCTTCATTCTTCATCTTGTTGATGTCTTGAAGATGCACACGATATTTGACTCTCTCTTCTTCTTTAAGACATACTTGGCCCAACGACCTTTGACCAGTTCGGCCGCGATGGAACTGGCCGAGACTGCGCCCCTTTGCCAGGAGTTCATCAGTGAGGCCCTACCGGCCAATATGTATCGAGCTTTACGGCAGTGCAATATGGAGTGCATATGGATGTCACCAAAAATGATCTCACTACGGGAACCAATCAAGGTGCCGACGGCCGGCGGCCGTCGGCACAGCTTGCTTTGCCTTCGGCACAGGCTTGTGCCGACGGCAACCATCGGCACCTTGCCGTCAGCACAATAACGCCTCGACACAGGCAAAGTTGCCGTCGGCACAGGCTGGACGTCGGCATAGAAATAACGCCGTTTGGTAATTCTGGCTCGAATTTTTTCAAAAAAAAAATTCAAATTTTTTATCCCAATTTTTTTAATCTCTCACATGCACCATTTTAACTCTAACTACACATAATATTATGTCAAATTCCACTGATGGTCAAACTTCCCGATCAGTCACCCATCCTCACATTACTCCATCCTTAGCACGCTTAACTTATCGGTTCCATTTAGACTAGATTCCATGAAAGAAATGGCACCTTGTTGACAATAATATCATATCAATACTATTAACCCTTATTACTTGATGTTGCACATCATTATTTTTTAAATTCCAAACAATTACCTACATAAACTACAAGAATAAGTATATTAATCTTGAATTCAAATGGACAATAAAATGATTTATTTTTTCTTTTCTATTTAATATGGAATAATTAATATTTGTAAATCAAAATTTGATAAATAATATGTCTAAATCGATTAGAAAAATGAGAGAAATCCAAATATGACATATATATCATATTTTGAATCTAAAAATAATTTTTCCAAAAATTCTTGAGCATTAGATCATGTACCAGTATTTCAAATCTGGCCGGCCTCCTACCGATTCGGCAGCAATTTGTCTTTTTCATGAGGGATGGACGTAAAAGTTCCAGATACACCGGTTATGAAATTTTCCATCTTAGGTGGTCTAGTATTTAAAAAAATGTCTTGGTACCAATGTGAAACTTTAATTTGGTGGTTGCTTCACAAAACATCCAGTTTTTGGCACCTCAAAAATGGAAAATGGCTTTTTACCGATGAAAAGAAAAATTTCCTCCTGCAACATCGTAAGAAATCTCAAGGTACAGATGTGTGCATAATATAGGCACATTATCACAAACTATGCAGCGATTCTATCCATAACATTGGTCGTTTGACCTAAATGTCATGAAACCTCGAACATGATAGCTCATTTTGTGAAGGATTTTTTGTGATGTTCGCAATTTTACAACTTTAATATTTTTCCTTGCAACTATGACATATAATATGATAGCACGTGAAGGTTTCACATTGTTTGGATCATTTTTTAATTTTTTATGCCCGTTTCAATCTATATTCAAAACGGAGGGCATGAAGATCCTTTGCCCGGGGCTGGGGCTTGATACGTTCGAAACGTATCTACTTTCCCGAACACTTTTGCTATTATTTTGCCTCTAATTTGTGTATTTTGGATACAACTAACACGGACTAACGCTGTTTTCAGCAGAATTGCCCTGGTGTCTTATTTTTGTGCAGAAAATCAACTTTCAAGAAAATCCCCGGAAATAATTGCAATGGGCCTATTTTTACAGAAGACCCACGGAGCTAGAAGACGAGACGGAGGGGGGCCACGAGGCGCGCACACCACGTGGCGGCGCGGTGGGCCCATGGCCGCGCCGCCACATGGGGACGCCGCCTCGGCCAGCCCCAGGCGCCCCCTCTGGACTATTTAAAGCCCTTGACCTAAAAACGCACGGGGGTTCGACCAATCTGCCAGAAGACATCCAGAACTCCGCCGCCATCGAAAACCTTATTTCGGGACCAGAAACTCCGTTCTGGCACCCTGCCGGGACGGGGAATTGGAGGAGATCATCGCCATCATCACCACCGATGCCTCTCCGTCGACCATCCATGCTTCCCCCATCCACGTGTGAGTAAATCCCCGCTGTAGGCTGAAGGGGATGGTAGAGATTGGATGAAATTGTTCATGTAATATCCATAAGATTGTTAGGGCATGGTGCCTAGTATCCGTTGTTGGTACTTTTATGATATTGTTGCAACTTGTTATACTTAATGCTTGTCACTAGGGCCCGAGTGCCATGATTTCAGATCTGAACATGTTATTGATTCATGATGATATTCATTGTTTTATGATCTTACCTGCAAGTTGTATACACATATTGCTGTCCGGAACCCGAGGCCCCAAAGTGAAAGAAATTGGGAGAACCGGAGGGGAAGGATGTGATATGAGGATTACATGTGTTCACGGAGTGTTAGTGCTTTGCTCCGGTACTCTATTAAAAGGAGTACCTTAATTACCAGTAGTTTCCCTAGAGGCCCGGCTGCCACCGGCTGGTAGGACAAAAGATGTTGTGCAAGTTTCTCATTGCGAGCACGTACGATTATAAACGGAACACATGCCTATGGTTATCTAGTACTTGGATACTGTTTTATTATTATCTGAAAATGCCTAGTCTTGATTATTACATGAGTTATCTTATCCATGCAGCGCCCGTTCATCCATCCCTATGCCTACAATATTTTAATCCTGCTATTTACTATAATCACTACTTCTGTCTTTATTACACTGTTGCTTATATTTCACTACTGCTACTGCTATAAAACTGTTGCTACTGATAAACTATTGCAAGCAAGTCTGTTTCCAGGTGCAGTTGAATTGACAACTCCGCTATTAAGGCTTACAAATATTCTTTGGCTCCCCTTGTGTCGAATCAATAAATTGGGTTTTACTTCCCTCATAGACTGTTGCGATCCCCTATACTTGTGGGTTATCAAGACTATTTTCTGGCGCCGTTGCCGGGGAGCATAGCTTTATTTGCAAGTTCACCTGAATTGATATTGTTCACTGCAAATCCTCCATCATGGGTAAACCTCGCGATACTAAAGTCGCCATATTACCATCCACTACAAGAAAAGGTACAACTCTGAGTACCTCTGCTGCTCTTGATTCACCATCTCGTGATAAGTCAACTTGTTTCACCGCCACAAGCTTCACGTGTTGGTACTTCGCTGAATCTGAAAATTCCTCCGATAATTTTGATGATGCTTCTACCGTGCTTGATGATAATGGTTCATTAGGTCCTTTTCTAGATGCTACAATTGCTAGGTCTAGACAAATTGAAAATACTGAAATTCCTAATGAAAATATTGTTACACTCGTTAATTCACCTGAGTCTGTTGAACACTCTGGTGATGATCCTGATGAAGATTATGTGGAACTTGATGATGATTTTATTGATAAATGTAATGCTACTACTGGTGCAAGTAACGTTAAAAAGCTTCTTGCACAACATGCTCTTAGATATAAACTGTCTCCTGATCCTAAATTTTCCACATCTCCTATAAACATTAAGGATAAGGATTATAATTTTTCTCTTGATTTATCTCATATATCTATTGTTGAGAAAACACGTTTTTGTGGTACTGAAAAATAAAGTGCTGTAGAGCACATGAATGAGTTTTCTACTTTGAGTAGCTTGTTTTCTGATGATATCAAGAAGCGTACTTATTTTATTGCTAAAAATTTTCCTTTCTCATTAAAGGATGATGCTAAAACTTGGTATAATAGTTTGCCTTCTGATTCTATTGATAGTCCAAGTGGTTTGCTTGATGTTTTCTTTCGAAAATATTTTCCTGCTAGTGCTGAACATATTGCTTTGCAGAAAATTTATAGTTTTGACCAGGAAGATGGAGAGAAATTGCCTGAAGCTTGGGAAAGGTTTTGCTCTCTTCTTAGAGCTCGGCCTGGACATGATTTGGAAAAGCATGTCTTACTTGATATATTTTATAGTGGACTAACCATTGAGTCTAGGGCATACCTGGATAGTTGTGCTAGTTGTGTTTTTAGGAAAAGAACTCCAGACGAAGCTAAAGAATTACTGGCTAGAATAAGCCAAAATCATGATGATTGGACTACACCTGAACCAACCCCAACACCAATATTGAAGAAGAGGGGTATGATTGAATTAAATGATGAAGATATGAGGGAAGCCAAGAAATCTCTTAAAGAGAAAGGTATTAAATCTGAAGATGTGAAGAATTTACCTCCCATAGAAGATTTATGTAAGATAACTCCCCCTTCATCCACAATTGAGGTACATTCTCTTCAACGCTTTTATAGAGGATACATTCCTTATTTAAAATCTCCTGACCAATGTTTAGATGAATTTGATAATTATGTTGTTAAGCAAGATAACTTTAATATGAGAGTAGAGAATCATTTAATGGAAAATTCTCATGCTATTAGTAAATTGCATGATATTGTGGAGAGAACCTCCAATGATGTTCAGATGCTTGTTAAAATTTTTTATATGGTTGAAACTCAAATTGATCAACTCACTAAAGTGCAAAATGACTTGTTAAAAAATACATCTAAAGAAAAACATGCTTATCCATGCTAGTTTTATGACAATACCTACATGTTTTGCTCACACTTTATAATGATTTTATGCATTTTCCCGGACTGACCTATTAACAATATGCCGAAGTGCCAGTTCCTGTTTTCTGCTGTTTTTGGTTCCAGAAAGGCTGTTCGGGCAATATTCTCGGAATTCGACGAAATAAAAGCCAAACATCTTATTTCACCGAGACGGACCAGAAGACCGAAGGAGATACGAAGTGGGGCCACGAGGCGCCCACACCATAGGGCGGCGCGGCCAAGGAGGGGCCCGCGCCGGCCTATGGGGTGGGGCCCTCGTGCCTCCCCCGACTCCGCCTCTTCGCCTATATAGTCTCTCGTGACGTGAAAACCCTACACCAATTGACGAAACTCCAGAAAGACTCCAGGGACGCCGCCGCCATCGCGAAACTCCGTTTCGGGGGACAGAAGTCTCTGTTCCGGCACGCCGCCGGGACGGGGAATTGCCCCCGGAGTCATCTCCATCGACACCACCGCCATCTTCATCGTCGTTGCTGTCTCCCATGATGAGGAGGGAGTAGTTCTCCACCGAGGCTGAGGGCTCTACTGGTAGCTATGTGGTTCATCTCTCTCTCCCATGGTGTGATATTTATGTGATCATGAGCTTTGTATCAATATTAATCTATGTGCTACTCTAGTGATGTTATTAAAGTAGTCTATTCCTCCTCCATGATGTAATGTTGACAGTGTGTGCATCATGTAGTACTTGGCGTAGGTTATGATTGTAATCTCTTGTAGATTATGAAGTTAACTATTACTATGATAGTATTGATGCGATCTATTCCCCCTTTCATAGCTATTGTTGACAGTGTGTATGCTATGATAGTACTCGGTCTAAATTGCAACGGTCTATTATGCACTCTAGAGGTTACTTTAATATGAACTCCGGACGTTGTGGAGCTTGTTTACTCCGGCTTGAGGTGTGCTTTTATAGCCCTACACAATGAATGGTGTTTGTTATCCAACAAGAGAGTGTGAGAAAGTAGCACAAGTGAAGAGAAGTTATTTATTTATGTGATCATTGTTGAGAGTGTCCACTAGTGAAAATATGATCCCTAGGCCTTGTTTCCAAATATCGAATCACCATTTATTTACTGTTCTACTGCATGTTTACTTGCTGCCATATTTATTTCAGATTGTTATTACCACTCATATTCATCCATATCACTTGCATCTTACTATCTCTTCGCCGAACTAGTGCACCTCTACATCTGATAAGTGTATTAGGTGTGTTGGGGACACAAGAGATTTCTTGTATCGTAATTGCAGGGTTGCTTGAGAGGGATATCTTTGACCTCTACCTCCCTGAGTTCGATAAACCTTGGGTGATTCACTTAAGGGAAACTTGCTGCTGTTCTACAAACCTCTGCTCTTGGAGGCCCAACACTGTCTACAGGAATAGAAGCGTGCGTAGACAACAAGCTATTTTCTGGCGCCGTTGCCGTCCTCTCCGTCGAGGTGCGTCATGCGCAGCCCATGCTCGACATCATCTCCAGCGGGATCGAGCAGTACAACTGGATCACGGTCGATGGGAACTTGGGAAGGCTCCATCAGGTATCTCGTCTTCATCTCAAGCTCGTCATCGTCAACGACGTCATCATCCCACTCCTGGTCAGCGACCCGACGCATCAAGCCGCCTCCCGTCTGCTCCTCAAGATGGGATGGGCGGTGCGGCACATCGCTCGGAACGTCGATTTTCCCCATGGCGATCTCTACAGGGCAGCTTCTTCCACTGGCAACCTCCTTCGCCGCCACGGAGCTCACATCCACAAGGGAACGCGTCAAATCGATTGGCTTACTCGGTAACATCGCTGTCCTCCGCGCCCGTATCCAGGAGCTCATCACCTTGACTGTTCTTATCCCAGCAGACGATGAGGAGGCCGGCGGCCAGGAGGGTGGCGCCGGCGACGAGTAGGTAGCCATGCCAAAGATTTGTCCAGCAGTAGGCTTCGAGATACTTGTTAGTTTTATGTGATCGTTCTATTGGTCCGCATCTATCTGTTTAATGCTGCTCGGTTGGGGTTCTGAAACTTGTCGCTCCAGTTTTGTGTGATCCTGATTTCGGCCTGCATCTATGGTACTAATTCGTCGCACAGTTTATTGTTCTTCTGTGTTGATCTTATTTTACGATCCAGTTCTTTTTGCTGTGGAAATGCTACGAAATCCCCAATCCATGTCGACATGTTGGAAACTGCTTAGGTTTTATTTAGATTGTAATTTGGTTACAGTTGGGAAATGTCTATGCAACCTGATTTGTGCTTCTCAAAAACGATATCTTATTTGCATAATACTTCGGCAATAGAAATGACTGATGTTGTCTGTTATTCAGCAATACCGAAGCAGCATTATAAGTATTAGAACAATGGCATTCTAAAATTTCAGAAATAAAATGACTCATGTGGTGTGGTATATTCAGCAATAGAAATGTATTGATATCGCAACATGATCCGTTAGCATATTATTAACTAGGTGAATACCCCGCGCGCTGCTGCAGGTCTCTAAGAAAGACAAACTGTTTGCCTTTGTGAAAGAAAATGTTTGCAATAGAATACAATAAATATCATACCATATGAAATTATATTTCAGCCATACTCTTGTGGAAGGAGAAAGGAGTATAAGACTCATAATTTGACCGATGGAAGAGAAAATGAAAATATGTTGTAGTAGAGAAAGTTTCGTGACAATAATTTATTATATGACCAAAAAGATAGATATGTAGGCTAAACTATTTTTTTGTTAGCATGCCGGTGGGTAGTAGTTTTCCCCCTGTTTTTGAATTACATTCATATATTCCTTACTTGCTTCCCTTGCCGGAACAACCAAACTGAACAATGAAGTGAATTGGAGAAGTCCAACGTGATAGGCAAGGTTTTATAGCTGCGTCCAGAGTGTGAATTGGCTACTGAAACATCTGTTACAAAAAAAGTTGATAAGGAAATTTTTAGTTAACTAAACTTGTGACAGTAACACCTGATGAGGATCCTGCCGTTTTATTTACTCAGCCATTACAAAATAGTTCAAATCTGACCTAAAAAACTCACAGATCAGCAGCATCATAAACAGTAAAAAATAAATCAACGCTATGGTAGCAAACTTGAATCGTATAAATCAAAGTTCCATCGCATCCTCAACAGCAGACTTCATATCCTAAACTTGGCAACACAAATCTCTTTGTTTGTTGTGCAAATATGTATGTCAAAAGAATTAGAATATTGGGCAGGAGAAGGATCTGAAAGAGAAGGGGAGGGTTATCACCAGGAAGAGGTTGTCCTTGACTCCTGTTGTTGACACCGGAGGCAGAACATGCGGGAAGCTACCAGCCAAGCTCGTCAATATGAAGAACCGAGAGCAGGTTGGATGGGAAGAAATGCGACTCATGTGCGCAGAAGAAATCTGGACTTTAAATGCATAGATGGCTCCTCAGCTTACCTCCACCATTGAGGCTGTGGGCTGTTCGTTGTTTTCTTAAGTTTGCATTAATTTGTGGTGGAATACCAGAGTAAATGTGGATCAGCCATACAGGAGAGCAACATGGAAGATGGAAAGATGAGTCAGTGGAGATGACATGCCAGCGGACTCTACATGTCCAGTGGCGACAGGAGTAAAGGCGGCTTCAATATGGGAAATCATAGGGCATTCGGCACTGTGCAGCGGTGGAGAAATAGGCGCCAGCCCGATTGAACCGGCGGCCTCGAGCCGTTCAAGCGAGATTTCTTTTTTTCATTTTTTGCTTCGGTTGCTGTTAGGGAAGACATGGTGACGTGGACACACTGCAGGTAGAGCTTGAAAATATTAAATGAAGTTGGTGGGGATCAACTTTATAGATATTATAGATACGCTTTCGTTCGCACTGATTTAGCCATTTTCAACATGTACTGATTCTGGCATTTGCGCGATAGTGCAAAGGATTATCTAGTAACATAAATAATATAAGAAATGAAGAGACTTTGCCCCACCCGTATCATGTGTCTCGGAAGATTAACATGATCGACAACGAACTCGGGTGGAGATGGAGCTAGGAGTGGGCTCGCGGGAGGTGGTAGAAGGGGCTAGGCCGGTACTACCAGCTCGGGTACCGGTCTGGTACCGGCACGGTTACTGGAGGAAAATGCGAATGTGAGGTAGTTGGGCCGGTACCGTGCGTGGTAGTACCAGCCGGCCCAAGAAGACTTTTCCCTTTTTTTAATAACAATTAAGATGCAACTTCTAAAATCCAAAACTTAAGATCGAGAACTCCGATTGAGGCGAAACCAATTTTGTTGTAAAGAGGACGATAAGATCTACCCACATAAGGTGAAAATATGAAAATAAGTGGGGGATGATTTTATATGAATTTACAGGTGCAACCTCTCAATACGAGAAACTAAGAAAATCATCCAACTCAAAAACGCAACAAGTGATACATGCGAAATCCGTTTTCGATGAGCTAGAGGTTGTTATGAGAATGAACACATGCTCTAAAACATCACATGGATAAGAAGCAAGAACAACCAAGAAACATGAACGAGACGACCAAGTGATGCATTCGAGAGCCATCTTGATAGAGCGACCAACTATCCTATCAAGATCAAACCTTGACCTTGCGTATTCCACTCGAGCCAGCAAGCTACGTCTTCATCCTTCTTCAACAATGCACGTTTTCATCTTCATCCAACTTCTTGAACGCACACGCCACCGTCTTCATTCTTCATCTTGTTGATGTCTTGAAGATGCACATGATATCTGACTCTCTCTTCTTCTTCAAGACATACTTGACACTTGATCTTCTTAAACTTCTTCTTCTTGCAACCTTGACACCAACTCATGGTACAAGCATTGCCTATGGACAAAACCTATAAGAGAAACTCAACGGAACCATTAGTCCATAGGGATTGTCATCAATTACCAAAACCATACATGGGGGATCCATTTTCTTTCAAGCATCCTCAACGTTACAAGACGCCAGGAGATCTAAAAAAACAAGTAGCTAGAAATCACGGGTGAAAAAATACAAGAAAGGAAAGGTTTATCGTTAAGAGAGGACGACATGTGGGACCCATGAGCCAGCAGCGCCCTCAACATTTCAAAGGCTGCAAGAGATCCAAAGAAAAAAGACAATTAGCCTGAAATTAGGGGTAAAAATAGATCCAAGAAAGGAAACATGTATAGTTCGGAGAGAATGACATGTGCGACTCATTTCAGCAGCAACCTCAACGTTAACACGGCACGGGATCGAAAGAAGAAAAAAAAGCAAAGTAGCCAGAAATCATAGGTCAAAAATTAATCCAAGAAAGGAAAGATTTTTCGTTCAGAGAGGCTGATATGTGGGACCCATGAGCCAGCAACGTCCTCAACGTTAACCAGGCGGCAGGGGATCGAAAGAAAAAAAGCAAGTAGCCAAAAATTTGGGGTCAAAAATAAATCCAAGAAAGGAAACATTTATATTTCAGAGGGGCTAACATGTGGGACCGATCAGCCAACAGCGTCCTCAACGTTAACCAGACAGCAGGGGATCACAAGAAAAAAGGCAAGCAGCCCGAAATCAGGGGTACAAAATAAATCCAGAAAATGAAATGTTTATAGTTCAGATGGGCTGACATGTGGGGCTGATCTTCCAACATCGTCCTCAACGTTAACCAGACGGTAGGGGATAAAGAAAAAGGCAAGTGGCCAAATACCAGGTGCCAAAAATAATCTAAGAAAGGAAACTTTTATTGTACACAGATGATGGGTCCCATTTTGAAGAAGAGGCCTCAACGTTTCGAAGGCGGCACGGGATTGAAAGAAAAAGTCAAGTAGCCAAAAATCAGGAGGTCAAAGAAAATCCAAGAAAAGAAACATTTATCGTTCAAAGAGGATGACATGCAGGACCCATGAGCCAACAGCGTAAACGGCTCGATCAGAGATTGGAGACCGTGAACAATAGGTCGTGATCGAAGAAAAAAAACATCGCTAGAGACGTTGCCACCTGGGACCAACAGCCATGGGGGTGCGTATTTGCGTTGACTTGGTCGGCGCAACCGAGAATTCATCATACACCAGTCCCGGGCAACCAAGTGCGACATTGATCAGTACGGAGCACACCGTTGGGGAATCCCAAGAGGAAGGCATGATGAGCACAGTAGTAGTTTTCCCTCAGTAAGAAACCAAGGTTTACTCGACCAGTAGGAGAAAGAAATCACTTCTGAAGGTGTTGCTAGCTGAATTTTGGCAGGGCACACTACCGGCAGCAACAACATGGGACCTGCACACAACACAACTAAAATACTTTGCCCCAACTATTGGAGATATGCCCAAGAGGCAATAATAAAAAGGTTTATTGTTATATCTTAGTGTTCATGATAAATATTTACATCCCATGCTATAATTAATTGTATTAACCAGAAACATTAATACTTGTGTGTTTTGTAAACATAAAAGATTCCCTAGTAAGCCTCTTGTTAAACTAGCCTGTTGTTGTTATCACCAGAATTTGACCGAGTCAGAGGTGGGCCGCGATCGAGATGGACTTGAAGATATATATATAGAAGAGATACGTGAATCGGCCTTACATGCAAAGTTTGGGCTAGTTTGCCCTTGTATCTGTAACATATTAGATTACGTGTCGGTTAGGAGTTAGAGTTTTACCCGTGCACGGTGAGGTGCACGCCCGAATTAGAAAGTCCCCTGGACTATAAATATGTATCTAGGGTTTATGAAATAAACAACAACCAACGTTCAACACAAACAAATCTCGGCGCATCGCCAACTCCTTCGTCTCGAGGGTTTCTCCGGTAAGCACCATGCTGCCTAGATCGCATCTTGCGATCTAGGCAGCACAAGCCTACCCACGTTGTTCATGCGTTGCTCGTGCTGAAGCCTTTTTGATGGCGAGTGATGGCGTGTATTTCACACGTTCGTTGGGCAACCCCAAGAGGAAGGTATGATGAGCACAGCAGCAAGTTTTCCCTCAGAAAGAAACCAAGGTTTATCGAACCAGGAGGAGCCAAGAAGCACGTTGAAGGTTGATGGCGGCGGGATGTAGTGCGGCGCAACACCGGAGATTCCGGCGCCAACGTGGAACCTGCACAACACAACCAAGCTACTTTGCCCCAACGAAACAGTGAGGTTGTCAATCTCACCGGCTTGCTGTAACAAAGGATTAACCGTATTGTGTGGAAGATGATTGTTTGCGAGAGAAAACAGTAGAAACAAGTATTGCGATAGATTGTATTTCAGTAAAGAGAATTGGACCGGGGTCCACAGTTCACTAGAGGTGTCTCTCCCATAAGACGAACAGCATGTTGGGTGAACAAATTACAGTTGGGCAATTGACAAATAAAGAGAGCATGACAATGCACATACATATCATGATGAGTATAGTGAGATTTAATTGGGCATTACGACAAAGTACATAGACCGCCATCCAAGCTGCATCTATGCCTAAAAAGTCCACCTTCGAGTTATCATCCGAACCCCCTCCGGTATTAAGTTGCAAGCAACGAGACAATTGCATTAAGTATGGTGCGTAATGTAATCAACAACTACATCCTTAGACATAGCATCAATGTTTTATCCCTAGTGGCAACAGACACAACACAACCTTAGAACTTTATGTCACTGTCCCAGGTGTCAATGCAGGCATGAACCCACTATCGAGCATAAGTACTCCCTCTTGGAGTTAAAAGCATCTACTTGGCCAGAGCATCTACTAATAACGGAGAGCATGCAAGATCATAAACAACACATAAGCATAACTTTGATAATCAACATAACAAGTATTCTCTATTCATCGGATCCCAACAAACGCAACATATAGAATTACATATAGATGATCTTGATCATGATAGGCAGCTCACAAGATCCGACAATGATAGCACAATGGGGAGAAGACAACCATCTAGCTACTGCTATGGACCCATAGTCCAGGGGTAGACTACTCACTCATCACTCCGGAGGCGACCATGGCGGTGTAGAGTCCTCCGGGAGATGATTCCCCTCTCCGGCAGGGTGCCGGAGGCGATCTCCGAGGATCCCCCGAGATGGGATCGGCGGCGACGGCGTCTCAGTAATGTTTTCCGTATCGTGGCTCTCGGTACTGGGGGTTTCGTCACGGAGGCTATTTGTAGGCGGAAGGGCAAGTCGAGAGGCGGCACGGGGGGCCCACACCACAGGGCCGCGCGGCCAAGGGGGCCGCGCCGCCCTAGGGTTTGGCCACCCCGTGGCCCCTCTTCGTCTCTCCTTCGGACTTCCGGAAGCTTCGTGAGAAAATAGGCCTCCGGGCTTTTATTTCGTCCAATTCCGAGAATATTTCTTTACTAGGATTTCGAAACCAAAAACAGCGAGAAAACGGCAAGCGGCACTTCGGCATCTTGTTAATAGGTTAGTTCCGGAAAATGCACGAATATGATATAAAGTGTGCATAAAACATGTAGATAACATCAATAATGTGGCATGGAACACAAGAAATTATCGATACGTTGGAGACGTATCAGCATCCCCAAGCTTAGTTACGCTCGTCCCGAGCGGGTAAAACGATAACAAAGATAATTTCTGGAGTGACATGCCATCATAAACTTGATCATACTATTTGTAAAGCATATGTAGAGAATGCAGCGATCAAAACAATGTGTATGACATGAGTAAACAAGTGAATCATAAAGCAAAGACTTTTCATGAATAGTACTTCAAGACAAGCATCAATAAGTCTTGCATAAGAGTTAACTCATAAAGCAATAATTCAAAGTAAAGGTATTGAAGCAACACAAAAGAAGATTAAGTTTTAGCGGTTGCTTTCAACTTGTAACATGTATATCTCATGGATATTGTCAACATAGAGTAATATAATAAGTGCAATAAGCAAGTATGTAAGAATCAATGCACAGTTCACACAAGTGTTTGCTTCTTGAGGTGGAGAGAAATAGGTGAACTCGACTCAACGTTGAAAGTAAAAGAATGGTCCTCATAGAGGAAAAGCATCGATTGCTATATTTGTGCTAGAGCTTTGATTTTGAAAACATGAAACAATTTTGTCAACGGTAGTAATAAAGCATATGCATCATGTAAATTATATCTTATAAGTTGCAAGCCTCATGCATAGTGTACTAATAGTGCTCGCACCTTGTCCTAATTAGCTTGGACTACCTGGATTATCACCGCAATACATATGCTTTAACCAAGTATCACAAAGGGGTACCTCTATGCCGCTCTGTACAAAGGTCTAAGGAGAAAGCTCGCATTTGGATTTCTCGCTTTTGATTATTCTCAACTTAGACATCCATACCGGGACAACATAGACAACAGATAATGGACTCCTCTTTTAATGCTTTAAGCATTCAACAACAATTAATTCTTTTCTCATTAGAGATTTGAGGATGTTTGTCCAAAACTGAAACTTCCACCATGGAACATGGCTTTAGTTAGCGGCCCAATGTTCTTCTCTCACAATATGCATGCTCAAACCATTCAACTCAGTGTAGATCGCCCTTACTTCAGACAAGACGAACATGCATAGCAACTCACATGAAATTCAACAATGAGTTGATGGCGTTCCCCGATAAACATGGTTATCGCACAACAAGCAACTTAATAAGAGATAAAGTGCATAATTACATATTCAATACCACAATAGTTTTTAAGCTATTTGTCCCATGAGCTATATATTGCAAAGGTGAATGATGGAATTTTAAAGGTAGCACTCAAGCAATTTACTTTGGAATGGCTGGAAAATACCATGTAGTAGGTAGGTATGGTGGACACAAATGGCATAGTGGTTGGCTCAAGTATTTTGGATGCATGAGAAGTATTCCCTCTCGATACAAGGTTTAGGCTAGCAAGGTTATTTGAGGCAAACACAAGGATGAACTAGTACAGCAAAACTCACATAAAAGACATATTGAAAGCATTATAATACTCTATACCGTCTTCCTTGTTGTTCAAACTCAAAACTAGAAATTATCTAGACCTTAGAGAAACCAAATATGCAAACCAAATTTTAGCATGCTCTATGTATTTCTTCATTAATGGGTGCAAAGCATATGATGCAAGAGCTTAAACATGAGCACAACAATTGCCAAGTATCACATTACCCAAAACATTTATAGCAATTACTACATGTATCATTTTCCAATTCCAACCATATAACAATTTAACGAAGGAGAAACTTCGCCATGAATACTATGAGTAGAAACCAAGGACATATTTGTCCATATGCTACAGCGGAGTGTGTATCTCTCCCATAAAGTGAATGCTAGGATCCATTTTATTCAAACAAAACAAAAACAAAAACAAACCGACGCTCCAAGAAAAAGCACATAAGATGTGGCCGAATAAAAATGTAGTTTCGGGGGAGGAACCTGATAATTTGTTGATGAAGAAGGGGATGCCTTGGGCATCCCCAAGCTTAGACAGCTTGAGTCTTCTTGATATATGCAGGGGTGAACCACCGGGTGCATCCCCAAGCTTAGAGCTTTCACTCTCCTTGATCATGTTGCATCATACTCCTCTCTTGATCCTTGAAAACTTCCTCCACACCAAACTCGAAACAACTCATTAGAGGGTTAGTGCACAATATAAATTGACATATTCAGAGGTGACACAATCATTCTTAACACTTCTGGACATTGCATAATGCTACTGGACATTAGTGGATCAAAGAAATTCATCCAACATAGCGAAAGAGGCAATGCGAAATAAAAGGCAGAATCTGTCAAAACAGAACAGTTCGTATTGACGAATTTTAAAATGGCACCAGACTTGCTCAAATGAAAATGCTCAAATTGAATGAAAGTTGCGTACATATCTGAGGATCATGCACGTAAATTGGCATAATTTTCTGAGCTTCCTGCAGGGCAGTGGGCTCAGATTCGTGACAGCAAAGAAATCTGGAACTGCGCAGTAATCCAAATCTAGTACTTACTTTTCTATCAACGGCTTAACTTGGCACAACAAAACTCAAAACTAAGATAAGGAGAGGTTGCTACAGTAGTAAACAACTTCCAAGACACAAAATAAAAACAAAGTACTGTAGGTAAAAACATGGGTTGTCTCCCATAAGCGCTTTTCTTTAACGCCTTTCAGCTAGGCGCAGAAAGTGTGTATCAAGTATTATCGAAGGGTGGTGCATCAACATTACCTTGGGCCTTACCCTTACCTTTCTTATTGTTTTTCTTTCCCTTTGGTTTAGGAAATATACGAGTTTCTCCCGGTATAGAGGTGAATTTCAAAGTGCCTTCTCCAACATCAATGACTGCTCCCAATAGTTTCAGCGAGGGATCTTCCGAGTGTGAGTTTTCCTGTTTCAACAACAAGATAATCAATGGATATTGTTCTCCCACAAATAGTTAGGTGCTGTCTTTGATGCCGTCGTTCTTTAACC
>NC_061513.1:345467212-345486645 GCF_022539505.1 Lolium rigidum | reverse complement strand
AACCAAAGCACATAGTCTTCTTATGTCATATAGTAAGCATTAAAGTTGATAAACAAGGTCTAGACATATGCAAACTAGACAAATCATGTATCTACCCCCTAACCCCTAAACTCTGTCTTATGAAGTCAAGCATGAAGAGAAGTCGTTTTGGGTTTCAAACATGGAAATTTCAAGAACATCCCAAAAGCTTCATTTTAGAGTGACTAAGAAGGATCCATGATTACCTTTTCATTTTCATGTTTTAAACTTGTTTAATCTTGGTCAAACCTAGGATTTGACCAAGATTCAAATGGGCACAAAATTTAAAAAATCAGAAAAATGAAAAACCAAAGTACATAGTCTTCTTATGTCATGTAGTAAGCATTCAAGTTGATAAAATGGTTCATGCCGGCGTCTTAGCTCCTCAAAAAAAATTATACACCAATTGATTTGACGAATTGATGATTTACTCTAGTCTGCTTCTAGACCATGCAGCTAGCGAGTATTCATATGTACTGCATGGAGCCCCCAACTTTTGACTTCCCGTGTCGGAAAAGGCCTGTTTAATAATGTGGGGCAGTGAGGTATCCCGAAGTATCTAGAGGGTTCCGAGTGTTTCAGAGCTTTCAGCATCGCCAGTCCAAGGGAAGGATGGGTGACGAATCCGTGCATTCACAGCCGTTAGATCTGAAGAGTCCTTGTATGATGAGCGGTAGATAGCACCTCTAAGCTGCAAATCAACAGCTTCAATTACTTCAAATGAGCATTGGCCGGAAGGCTGACAGAGTGAAAAAATTCAAATTCAAAAACTCATGTATAGAATAGAAAAAAAATAAAAAACATGTAGATAGAATAGAGGTATAGATAGATTAGCCCAAAAAAGAAGAGGACGGGGAAATTTCGAACGCTCGCCTTTAACTCAGCAGACACCTCCCTCGCGCACCTAAACTTTCGAACGCGCGCCCAATATTTCGAACGCTCGCCTTTAACTCAGCACCCAGCCCACCTTGTTCTTCTCTAGACACCTCCTTCGGCGCGCTGTTCTTCTCTAGACACACCCTCGGTGAACCAGGCCGCGCACCAAAACTTCCCCACGCTGTCTATCAGCCGCGTCAGCCGGCGACTGCTGGTGGCGCCGTTCTTCTCCAGCCGCACCGGCAGGCGCGGTCAGCTGGTAGATCCTCACGGTATGCATGCTATCTTCAGGCCTGGGCAAGTACGATTCATTATAGCTCAATCGAAGTCAGTCGCCGTCGCCCAGCCCTTATAAGTTCGTTAGTTCGTTCGAATCGATCGGTTGATATTGTTTTCCTCTCGATGTGTTTGTTTGACATTGTTTTCCGCTTTACCTATTTGCTCGAATTCGTTCGTACTGTACACTGTTTGTTTGTAAGGCAAAGAGGAAATCATATCATGGCTTATCATCATGGGTATAACCTTTTTAGCTAGATTTTGCTGTTTGGGATCTATGATCCTTTTAGTTGCTGCTCTCCAGTAACATTTTCCCTCTTTTTTATTACAGTGAAAAATACACAGCGAGGAAACCACTGTCCAGCCTAAAAAAAATAGACCTCAGTTGGTTTGCTGAAATCGGCTCAAATAACGTGGCATTTAGTTATATAGTTTTATATTCGACCTGTTTGCTCAGATATGTTGGTTTACATTCATACGCAACCTGTTGGGCAAGTATGGACACAGCTTCAGTGACTTTCAGGTCAAAATTCCAGCGGTTGAGTGATTTTTGGTTGGATCCATTCATGTGCGTTCGATCGGCTTTTGATGGCTGTTATTGAGACAAAGTCATGGCTGGACTTTTGACGCAGCTCCAGTGACGTTCAGGTCAAAAGCCCAGCGTTGACTTTGGTTCAATATCAGCCATCCAAAGCCAATCGAACACACATGAATGTATCCAACCAAAAATCACTCTACAATAAGTCGTTTCCGGACTAAAACAATGTTTATTCCCAAACTATTTTTTTGAATCCGACCAATCTTTCCCGGAATGCGAAGAAATATATAAGATTTACTTGGAATGTTGTTCTTTTTCTTGGAGAGTTTGAATTTTAAGTTTAAAGTTGGTTGTAAAACATAAAATGAGGTTTATTGATAAACAATATGGCTGAATCTGATGAAACTCCCCCAGAATGCATAACCCGACATATAAGATTTACTGGATTTTTGTTTCAAAAACTTCTAGGCAGTACGAATTTTAAGTTTAAAATTTTCTCGTGAAACTTAAAATGGTAAATTTTGGATCCATTCTCGTGCGTTCGATTGGCTTTTGATGGCTGTTATTGAAACAAGTGTTAATTGGTTCTATGCCACTCCTCAATTCACAAGTTGTGTTTATGCCATTACAAAAACTGAATTTGTGTTTATGCCACTCTCAATTCTCAATATCCCCTTCTATATATGCCATTTTCAATACTCCACTATAATAAATATAGCATATCTATGATAGTACTCTATGATACCACCCACTATGCACCCATGTTCCAAACACCACTCCCGCTGATTGTACCTTATTGTATCGAGCGATAAGCTTGATGAGCAACCCAAACAAACAAAAAAAGACTGTACCTTATTGTACTTGCTCTTACCCATATCTTCTCTTTCTCTTTCATCGCGAGTGCAGCTAATTCAGTTAGTCTTCCAATGAATATTAATATTTTGTCTCAATGATGTCATGTTTCGACTAACAATTAGCACTTTTGAATTCTTAGATTGCTTTTTCACACGATGCACTTCTTTTAATTTATTTTACCACATTTCAATGTGAACCTTGACCAAATAAATAGGACAACAATATCACGATCATATAATACATAAGCAGCATTGTTAGAATCGTGTTGGAAAATACTTTCTAATGATACCAGTTTTATATCAATTTTTTATATATACTTCATCCTGAAAAATATGTTTCAACTTCATCAAAACTTGCATGTATATATCTGCAAACTAAACTCATCTAAATACATGTATATCTACATAAAATTGAAACATCATTTTTAAATAGAGAGATATAGATTAATATTTTTTCGAAGATAAAATACGAAAAACAAGGGTGCATTGTTTATTGAAATGGAGTGAGTAGTATATATAAAATCATTTTAGTTGCCAATGATCATGTTGAGGGCCTCTATTTCTTGTTTTGCTCGGGCCCTCCGTATTCTCGAGTATGGCCCTGGTGGTCTATGAACCTGTATGTAATCTTATTACTTTTGGCTTCTTTGCACTGCTAATAGATCGGCGGAATTACGGCAAAAAGAAGAAAGAATGTGTTGGTATTGTATTGCTTTCGATAGATCTGTTCGCCCCTCCCCCCCAAGCATTTACAGATGGCACAAGAGATTCAAGGATGAAATTGCTCTCCTTGTTCATAAGGCAAAGAGGAAATCATATCATGGGTAGAACATTTTATATATATTTTGCTGTTTGGGATCTATGATCCTTTTAGTTGCTGCTCTCCAGCAACTTTTGTACATATTTCCCTCTTTTTATTAATAAAAAAATACAAAGTGGGGAAACCCAGTGGTCAGCCTAAAAAAAATCTGTTCGCTAGGTAGCCGTAGTTTTGCACTCAGTTCGTTTGCTGAAATCGGCTCAAATAATGTAGCATTTATAGTTTTATATTCGACCTGTTTGCTCAGGTATGTTTGCTTACATTCGTAGGTGACCTGTTTGTTGAAATAGCTTATCGCTTCTCTGACCATCTATCTCCTCAACGGATGGACAGAACTTGGATATTATTTCACTCATTAAACACACCAACATATTTGAGTGGTATTGAAGACTTCATGAAGCACGTTAGTGATTTTACCGACGGCGACAAGACAAAGGAAGTGATTTGTCCATGCCGCGTATGTTTGAATATTGGGTCCAAGCCTCAACATGTAGTCTCAGATCATTTATTCGTTTATGGGATGGACCAGACATATATCAGGTGGATTAACCATGGTGAACACTATGATCAGCCTGACATTATTGATCCTCTTTATTCTGATGGTTATCGGCCGAAGATCTCGTCCAGGATGAGGCTACTGCTAATTTGTTACGGGATCTGTATCCATATGCAAGCCAACAGCCCCATGGTTATCACAAAAAGCCTCTTTTCCATGACCTGATAGAAGATGCTAAGCGCTTAGTGGCCCCTGGTTCTGTTATGTCAAGATTCGAATTAATTGTGAAATTACTTCATGACAAGTCATACCAGGGGATTACCAATAAAGCGTTCAATGCAGTTGCGAAGACATACAGCGATGCACTCCCTGGGCTGGACTGCCAAAATCCTTTTATGAGGTGAAGCGAGTACATCAAGGTATCGGGACTTGGATATGAGAAGATTGATTTTTGCAAAAATAAGCGTGCACTTGTTTTGGATGGAGTATAATGACCTCGATGAATGTCCGAGTATGTAAGGAATCAAGATGGAAACATGATGGAGCTGGTGGTAAGAAAAAGATTCCTTGGAAGGTTACGAGATACTTTCCACTTGTACAAAGATTGCGAGAGGTTGTTTGCTTCGAACAAACATCTCGGGAAACAAGATGGCACAAAGAGATTCTCACGCCCGACCCCGATTTACTGAGGCATCCTGCTGATGGCGATGAATGGAAGCAATTCGACCTGGATCATCCAGATTTTGCTGCAGATCCAAGGAACCTGAGACTTGGCCTTGCTACAGATGGATTCAACCCATTTGGCAACATGAGCAACTCGTATAGCATGTGGCCCAGTACTAGTTACACCTTACAACCAGGCTCCCTGGACATGCACCGATCAGTCGAACTGTATGATGGCCTTACTCATCCCAGGTCCCAAATCTCCTGGGAAGGATTTTGATGTGTTCATGCAGCCTCTTATTAGAGACTTGCAAACATTATGGGAGGGTGTCCCTACACGGGATGTGTGTCAACCTAAAGAACAAAATTTTCTATTACGTGCTGCTGTGATGTATTGCACCCATGATTATCCAGCTTTGGGCACTATGTCAGGCAGAGTAACATCAGGTTATAATGCATGTGTTCACTGTGATACTGATCAGCTGGCAGTGAGGATAATAAACAAGATATGCTATATGGGCCATCGCCGTTTCCTTCCATTAGATCACAGTTTCCGGAAAAATAGAAAAAAATTGCAATTTATTGGTGATCAGGTCTGTAAAAAGACTAAACCGCAGCACTTTAAGAGTCACGAGTTGGAGGCGCACCTAGAAGCGGTCAGAAATGTTAAACCAGGAAAACCACCAGCCGCCACAGCAGGTACAGCAGAGAAGGATACAGAAGATGCAGCAGCAGTAGTAGCGAGATAGAAAAAGGAAGAAGAGAGGAGATGAAGCTGAGTCTAGCAGCTACCAAAAGGAAGATGGGAGGTGAAATAGCAGCATGTACCAAGAGGAAGGAAATGGAAAATGATAGACCGAGAATATTTTATAAGCGCAGGACCACTCTTTGGGACTTGCCGTATTGGGCTGGTAAGAAGCTTCGGCATAATATTGATATCATGCACATGGAGAAGAATATATGTGACAGCATTGTCGGCACATTACTCAACATTCCATCCAAGACAAAAGATAGCTCAAATGCTAGGATTGATTGTGCAACATTGAATGTTAACAGGCACTTGCAAGCTGGATCGTAATGACAAAGTGAACAAAGGCAAGGAAAAACATTATAAATTTCGAGGCGCGGAATTCACATTGCCGATGCCTAAAAGGAGATTATTTTGTGAGTACCTCCGAGGTGTGATGTTCCCGTTCGGATTTGCTTCCAACATTGCAAATTGTCTCAATGCTGAAGGAAACAAGCTCCAAGGGTTGAAAACTCACGATTGTCATATCCTGCTGCAAAGGCTTTTAGCTATTGGCATTAAAGATTTAGTGAAGCCAAATATGTACAACGTGATTGCAGAGTTGGGAAGGTTCTTTAGGGAAACTAGAACAGTGGCCCGCGCACTTGCGCGGGCGACTTCTTAATGGTATGCTAAATTTTGTTATATAACCCGCAAAAAGAAACAATTTGAGACGACACACTTATCGACTATATAATTTTTTAAACGTGCCATTTTCAGATGAGTGATCTGTAATTTTTTAGTACTATAGTTTTCTGTGAATACCATTAATAACTTGATTATATTAGATTATTAATTTTTTTATTAATTTATGTATCGCAATGTACATATATCAAATTACTACTCAATTGATCTTGTGTTATTGTTCAGTTTTCAACATGTTATATATATGGTTTGAAATATCCAAGATATGTAAAATTACTACTCAATTGATCTTGTGTTATTGTTCAGTTTTCAACAGATTATAATATCCTAGATAATGATTTTTTTTGGGTAGATGGTTTGCATTTTTTTCACTCAACCGAAGTATATGCGTCTTATGCTTACCCGTGCATTACCTTACTCTTATGCCATATTCACCCTTCCAATTACGTTGTGCATAACCATAAATAAGTCATTTATTTAAATCAAAAATATTGCTGCCAACTAAAAAAAACTTCGTCTTCACATTTTTTGAAAGGTTAGAAGTGTCATCAAGTGGAAGAAGTGGTATATAAAAGAAAATTTATCTATAGATTATTAGGGTTCCTTTGATCCATATGATAGGAAAAACATAGAAATAGGGAAGGCATATGGTTGAGATGACATGCCCATTTAAATCCTATGGGAAGATGAAGTGTATTTTATTGTAGCAAAGGATTTTTCCATGAGAAATGACCGAATGCATTTTTTATATAGGATTTACACTACAAGATTCCTATATGATTAGTTCTTACATGATGCTATGAATCAAACAACTTGTATAGGAAAATTCCTATATAATCCAAATCGTACACAATTGCTTTACAAATCTTATAAGGAGGCCTTATATTATTGACAACATCAGAAACATTTTGTCCCACACCAGTATAAACTATGTACCCCTGATTCCTCAACCTACCAACTCCTAGTTCAACAAAGCAGATAGATGAGTTGAGAGCGAGGAGTTGGGGCAGGCCAGAGGACAAATAATTTTGATACCCACTTTTCGTAATGTTAGATAAATGTAAAAGACTATTAATATAGTTTACATGGAGATGGATATATTCAATTGGCTTGTTCACTACTTGGAATTAATAATAATATAATTAACTTTATGACATTCTTGGATCATCTCAAAATTTCCGACTTGCTTTCCATTCATTCAATGGGTTCCTCTTTTTCTTATATCTTGAGGAAGAAGAGACCTATCCAAAAAAAAAAAAAAACTTATGACCCGACTAATATGATAAATCATATAATCAATTTCCGAGATTAGCTACATGTACAACAATTAAATTATCTGTAATTAAGTACCCCAGTGTTTTCACTTCACAATCTGCCATAAAATGAAAAATTAGATCGGAATAACCAACCAATGCACATAAGAATCAAATTAATGCATATAAAACAAATCGTCATGAAAATCAACCGTGAGTAGGAAAAACACTAATTGCTGTCACGCGAGTATATAAACGTAGAGTTCACCTATATTATATGCAGGTCTTTAAGGAGAAGCTCAAGGATCCAGCCCTATATTATGGACATCCGATATTTGAAAATATTTTACCATATTATCCTATATGAGATCATGGATCATGAAAGTACATTTCCAAAAGTAAACTATAATTATTTCTTTTGTGACGGTGAATGAGTTTTTTTAGAATATTTTGCTCATGTTATCTGATCTCTGATCGTAGCCGGCAGAAGTCGCATAAGGCCTCAGTAAGTTGGTCAGTTCTGTCTGGTCATTCAGTTATGATACAATAATATTACCATGATGTAAGTAGGTAAATAAATGTCTATCCCCCGTTCATTGAAAGTCTGATTTTTTTTTCATGATTATCATGTGAAAGGTGCTAGAGTGCTATAACAATACATGCCGCTACACCCAAAAGCATGTTAAGTAGTTCAGTTTTAGCATTAGTTGTCCGCTATTATAAATTTATAAAAAATTTCCAACTATTGATAAAAAATACAAAATAAAAGATATAGCTTTGGTTGATACAGTAATAATTATTATGCCTTTAGAAGTTACTGCAATAGATGATGTAGTAAATAATTATGATACATTTCTAGACGGAAGTATTATATATATATGGTTTACCAATTTACCTATATAGTTTCATTATACATGACCATAATAGAACACCGTTATATTTTAATTGCCCTTTCTGTGATCTCTTTATGAACCTTAATTTATTTGCGTACATGTACAACAATTAAATTATATGTAATTAAGTACCACAGTGTTTTCACTTCACAATCTGCCATAAAATGAAAATTTAGTTCGGAATAACCAACCAATGCACAAAAGAATCAAATTAATGCATCTAAAACAAATCGTCATGAAAATCAACCGTGAGTAGGAAAAACACTAATTGCTGGTACGCGAGTATATAAATGTAGAGTTCACCTAAGACGTGAATTATTGATTTCGGACCAACTCCATTTACATCACGCGTCGTCTGCCAGATTGCGCCGGTGTCAATCAAGATTCCTCGCTCTGTTATACACCATGTTCACAGGGCAGGCTAGAAACGAAAACATGAAAATATGACATACCTGCAATAGTGGTTTGATTTTTATATCCAACATAATCAGCGGCACCGTACGTGATGGACTAATTATCTTTGGGAGAGGGCAGTAGCAAACTTAGATCCAAAAATTGCCCTGGAAATTTAAGGCTGATGTAGGAACCATAAGCAATAAATTAGGGATATCGGGGGTCAAAAGCTTAGTTGATCTGCTATCTCTGCAGTTACAGTATCCACAGGAGAAAATAACAAAATATGGAAACCGACCCTTGACTTGTCAAGCTAAATATGTACACGTAACGACGGACAATGCTGAGAATTATTGAATTCGGACCAACATAATATTTCATGAACTATTGATTTCAGACCAACTCCATTTACACCACGCGTCGTCCGCCAGATTGCGCCGGCATCAATCAAGATTCCTCACTCTGTTATACACCATGTTCACAGGGCAGGCTAGAAACGAAAACATGAAAATGTGACATACCTGTTATAGTGGTTTGATTTTTATATCCAACATAATCAGCGGCACCGTACGTGATGGACTAATTATCTTTGGGAGAGGGCAGCAGCAAACTTATCCAAAAATTGCACGGAACTTATTCTTTTGCATATGCACATCTGCATAGCCATGATAGATGCACAACTCTTCTCTTTAAAAAAAATTTGTCCATGCGAATGGTGAAAGTTTTCTACAGATTATAGGTTGTACTATAGACATACATTTAGAGCTGTCAAATAATTGATGCATATCATGTGACACTACGTTTATGGGTTTTCTAGATGACGCAACTATTTGATCTAAGCTCTGTCAAATAATTGATGCATATCATGTGACACCACGTTTATGGGTTTTCTAGATGACGCAACTATTTGATCTAAGCTAGGCCTGGGCTGTTAGCCTGTCTGGGCTACATTTGCATTGGTGGTCTAGTGTGAGCAGCGAATAACTAAATTTATAACTCAAATCGCTCATATGGATGCACCTGGAGTTTTTTTTTTTTTTGCGAAACACAGTACAATCAAAGACGCTCATGGGTGCTAGCGCAATTATTGAGAGGATGAGTGAAAGAGAGGGAGCGAGCGCGCGCGTGGCGCCGGCGGCGGCGATGGGGCAGATGGAGCCGCCTAGTCCGGCGATGTCATCGTCCGAGCGGCCGGTGGTCTCGGGGGCTGGGGCTGTCCGGAGGTTTCTCCAGCTCCTCGTCCAGGCAGGGGAGCTCGGGCGAGGCGGCACCCCCGGCAGAGGCGGAGGGCGGCCGACGGGTGCACGACAGGCTGGAGTGGGTGGTTCCGAAGATGTCGAGGAAGGCGAAGTGGAGACGGAGGAAGAGTCTTCGGCGACAGCAGGGCCGGGGCTCGCCGGTGGCGCGGCCGGTCTCACCTTCCATGGCGGGGCGCTGCTTCAAGTGCCTCAAGCCTGGGCATCCGAAGCGGGAGTGCTGGTTTGAGCAGGTTTGTTACCGCTGTGGCGAAGAGGGTCATGGGTCTGGCGGTTGCAAGCGGCCGCGCAGTCCGGACTCAGAGGAGGAGCTTCGGTGTCGGGCCATCGCGTTGGTGGATCGGCGGCTGGCTGGTCGCCGTGGAAACACGCCGCCTGGTGGGCGAGACCGGGTGCGCTCGCGCTCAGCGAGCCCGGTGCGCCGGGTCGTCGCACGCCTGCGGTGCGTGTGGTCCAGGGACCGTCGCCGCCAGCTGCGCCGGCACCGCCGCCCCCGCCCGAGCGGGTGGCATCGGTGGGCTCAGGCGGGGTGGAGTCCAGGGTTCGGCCGGGCGTGGAGACGCCGCGGGTTTGGGCACCCTGCGTGGTTCGTCGGTCGCAAGGTCTGGAGGACATGGAGCGCAGGCTGGAGTGTGCGTTGGTCGCATATGTGGGTGGCTCGCGGCCGCATGTGTCGAGAGAGCAGGTGGAGGATGCTCTGGTTCTGAGGGCAGGTGTGCCGCGGGGTGCGTTCACCGTGCACCGGTTCAAGCCGGAGGACTTCTTGATCGTCTTCGCCACGCCGGAGTTCTTGGAGAGGGTGGCCAGAAGGCCGTCGCTGCCGTTCGCGTTCTTCATTCTGTTTTTCCGGCAGTGGACACGGCAGGCCCAGGCGAGTCACGTTGCCATGAGATCGAGGGTGTCGCTTGCAGTTGAAGGAGTGCCGGCGCACGCGTGGGACAAGGAAGTGGTGCAGCAGCTTGTTGGCGATTCTTGCGCCCTGGATGCTTTGGCACCGGAGACGGCGTGCAGGTCGGATTTGGGGTTTTTCCGAGTGGAGGCGTGGACCTCGGATCCGGAGGGTATCCCACCTAGGCGGGAGCTTTGGGTGCCGGAGCCGCGGCGGTCGTCGGAAGCCAGCAGTTCGTCTCGGCCGGCGAGGAGAGATCTTGAGCTTGGTTTGTTGAAGTACGACGTTCTCATTCATGTTTCCAGGATTGAGGAGTTCGTGCGGATTGAGGCGCCGGAGGATGGGAGTTCGAGTGCGCCGGATCGAAGGCATGGTCGGTGGCCGGATCGTGAAGCTACAGGGGGCGCGGGTGCTGGCTAGGGGTTCTGGACCTCGCGCACGCTGCGTTGGGTGCCCGGTGTGCCGGACTGCAGGGGCGGCGGCACCGCCGGTTCTCAGGGAGGCGGTGCTGGCCGTGAGGTGGCATGGAGGCTACCACACTTGGAGCCACAAGGAGCGGTGCCACAGGAGGATCGGTGTGTGCGGGGTGATGGTCGTGTTGGGGTCCAGGAGCTGGCAGAGTCGGTTGCTTTTGGAAGGGGGCAGGCTGATCTTGTCGGGTCGGTGAGACATCCCCCTGGCCCAATCTTGAGGGGAGGGCTGGGGATTGGTGCGGCTGTGTCAGGTAGTGGAGACCAGTGCTTGGACCGTTTCAAACTACGGGAGACCGGACTGGACGTGGAGGCCGTTGGGGATATTGCGGGAGACGTGGAAGCCTCTCAGCCGTGTCTGCAGGCGGATGGAGCCAAGACAGCTTCCTCTCCTGGCGCGGAGGAGTCGCTGGAGGCTTCGGGATCCGAGGGCCAAGCGCGGGCCAGCCTCGATGACAGGAGTCCGTTTATTCGACAGGTGGACGAGGAAGCGGAGCAGTTTGTTCGTATCTCGCTGAGTGAGGGCCAGGGTGTCACTTTCCCGCCCGTTTTTGGGGCCACGGTGCCAAGGAAGGATGGGCCGGGCTCGGATGAGGGGCTTCTACCTCAGCAGCAGTGCTCGGTGAATGGTTCGGTTGGGCCGGTGGATTCTTTCATTGGGCCGGATGAGAATATGCGGGGAGTGATCATGGATTCGGTTGCCAAGGAAGGAATGGCGGCCCAAGAGGCAGCGGCGTTAGGACGCATGCGCAGGTTTTGTGCCTTGATTCTAAAGAAGCTGGCGCCGCCATTGTTGAGGGAGATTGAGTCGGCTGAGGCGATGAGGAAGGATTTGGCCCTGGATACGCCTCGTAGGGTTACTCGCGCAGCGGCTGCAGCTCCGGCGTTGACCCCGGGGCCGCGCAGGACCGGCAAGGCGTCTGGCTGCTGAATTGGCGCTTTCAAGGCGCCGGAATCAAGAACGCGGGGTCGAGGCGAGTGAGTGAAGCCGTTGCGGAGTTCAGTGAAGCTGTTCGACTCGCCGGTGCGGGAGAGACACATCAGGGTCATGGCTGCTATCTTTGGCGAGACCATGCCGGAGGATTTGGGAGCGGGGATGGATCGTGGGATCGCGGTCCTTGCACAGTAGGAGTCGGTCTGTTCGTCGGTGTTTTTTTTCGTTTCTATGGATCCGAACCCAGAGATCTTGAGTATGAATGTGCGAGGGTTGAACGACCCAGTTAAGCGGGACGCGGTTCGTCTGTTTGTTGGATCGGTGAAGGTGAACTTGGTGGTTTTACAGGAGACCAAGTTAGAGGCTGTGGACTCCTTCCTGGTCATGCAATGCTTGGGGCCGGTGTTTGATGGGTTCGCGTTCCTCCCAGCTCAGGGGACTCGCGGAGGAGTGCTAGTGGCCTGGGATTCCACAGTCTTATCGTTGGAGCACATATCCTTTGACTCCTTCTCAGTGAATGCAGAGGTGCGCATGGTCGGATGTGAGCCCTGGTGGATGACCGCACAGGTATGGGCCCCGGGCCCAGAGCCGATAAGCTCGAAGTTTCCGGGTGAACTGCTGGATGCAAGAAGCCTGTGCCCTGGGCCCTGGCTCTTAATTGGGGACTTCAACATGATATTGCGAGCCTCGGAGAAAAATAATCTGAATTTTGATCGCGCCATGATGGCAAGTTTCAGAGATTTTGTTGGGCAGCTGGAGCTAAAGGATTTATACTTGCATGGTCGGCGGTTTACCTGGAGTAATGGACGTGAGACTCCGACTATGACAAGGATTGATAGGGCTTTGGGCTCGGTGGACTGGGACCTCATGTTCCCGGATGCTTGTTTGCAGGCCTTGGCGGCGTCCTTCTCAGATCATGCGCCGTTGCATCTATCTTTGAATAATGGGCCGAGGCCTCGAGAGGAGATTCAGGTTTGAGGTGTTTTGGACCAAACTTCCGTGGCTTATGGAGGCGGTGGAGGAGGCTTGGGTGTGTGATCCAGTCGGTTGTGGATCCTTTCAAGCGCGCCGGACGTCCCGTTCTGTAAACGCTGCCAGTCTCCCCGCAGCGTGGGGACAACGCACGGTGGGTAACATTAAGATGCAACTTGCCATTGCAAATCTGATCATCTTGAGGTTTGACGGTGCTCAGGAGCGGAGACAGCTTGAGCCACAGGAAAGATGGCTGGTCAGTACTTTGAAGTTGTCGGTCTTGGGCCTCTCATCGCTTGAGAGAACTATGGCTAGGCAGCAAGCTCAGTGGTCTGCGTCGGCTTAAAGATGGGGATGCAAACTCTAAGTTATTCCATGCGGTGGCCAACGGGAGACGGCAAAGAATTTTATCCCCGCAAAGGCGTGGGGGATCGATTGTCACTGACCAAGCTGACAAGGAAGAGGCCTTCTTTCAAGCGTATTTTGAGCTCTTGGGACGGAGTTCGGTCAGGGAGCACACTATCGATATGGATAGAGTGGGGATACCGACAGTGGATTTGCAAGACCTGGATGACATGTTTACTGAGGCTGAGGTGTGGAAGGTTGTGCAGGAGCTGCCACCGGATCGTGCTCCAGGGCCGGACGGCTTCATTGGTCTGTTCTACCAAAAGGCTTGGAGTATCATTAAGCACGATGTGCTAGCTGCTGTCTTTAAGTTGGCCGTTGGTGATGGGAGAGGGTTCGATAAGCTTAATGCGTCCTTGATCACCCTCATTCCGAAAAGGTCGGATGCCATTGAGATCGGGGATTTCAGACCGATAAGCTTGGTGCACAGCTTTGGGAAGCTCTTTTCAAAGCTGATCGCTAATAGACTGCGAGGTAAACTGGGGTCCTTGGTGAGCGCCAACCAGTCAGCGTTTGTGCGAGGGAGATGTCTCCATGACAATTTCATCCTTGTCAGGCAGGTGGCGAGAAGGATCAATGCTAGGAAAGTGAAAGGGGTTTTTCTCAAATTGGACATTTCCAGAGCCTTCGACTCATTGTCCTGGGCGTTTCTGTTCCAAGTGCTTCAGCGGATGGGCTTCGGTGATAGATGCATGGGCTGGATAGGGCTGCTCTTGCGCACGGCCACGGTTCGTGTTATGGTTAATGGAGTGCCAGGGAGGAAAATCAGGGTGGTTCGTGGCCTTCGGCAGGGTGATCCCACTTCGCCTCAACTCTTTGTTATAGCAATGGAGGTTCTTACCGCGTGTTTTGTAGCGGCAGTTGAGGCAGGTCTTATGGCCAACTTGCCGGGGTGTGAGCCAAAGCAAAGGATATCGATTTTTGCTGATGATGTGGCTTTGTTTTTTAAGCCGGAGGTGCAAGATATGGTCACGGTAAGGGAAATTCTGAGGGTTTTTGGTGAAGCTTCTGGTCTCAAAGTGAATTACGCCAAGACTACGGCAGTGGTGATCAGAGGGGAGCAGGAGGATGGATGGGTTGTGCGACGCATCCTCCGGTGTGAGATTGGGGACTTCCCCTGTAAGTATTTGGGGCTGCAACTCTCCACGGGCAACCTCAGAAGGGCGCATTGGCAGCCATTGCTTGATCAGGTTCTTGCCTCTCTTCCGGCGTGGCAAAGGGGATTATTGGCAAGATCTGGGCGTCTGGTTTTGATCAAGGCGGTGGTAACGGCGAGGCCGATGCACCAGCTGCTAGTTATGGACGCCCCGGCCTGGCTGTTTGAGGAGATCGATAAGTGGATGCGGGCATTCTTTTGGGCTGGGAAGGATAAAGTGAATGGTGGGCAGTGCCTAGTTTCTTGGCAGCAAGTCTGTAAACCTGTGGAGTATGGTGGCTTAGGCATCTTGAATTTGCGACTCCAGGGTTTGGCTTTGAGAGCCCGTTGGGAGTGGCTGCGCCGTACTGATCAGGGGCGGCCATGGCAGGGCTTGCCGATGATGACGGACGTGGAGGCTGATGGGGTTTTTAACAGCTTGGTGGAGATCAAGGTTGGGGATGGAGCTAAGACCCTTTTTTGGATTGATAGATGGTGGAATGGGCGGGCGATTAGTGAAATCGCCCCGCTCGTGGTTGCATCAGTCAGCTTGGCGAAGAAAAGAAGGAGAACGGTGAGGGAGGCCCTGGAGGATCATGCTTGGGTGGGAGACGTTCCGACGAGCATCGGCGCGGAAGGTGTTGGCCAGTGTGTCCGAATTTGGCAAGCAGTTAATGTGATCAACTTGGATGAGGCGCAAGAGGATGTGATCGCCTGGCCTTGGTCAGCGAGTGGAGTTTACACTGCCAGCTCCACTTACAGAATGTTGTGTGTTGGTAGTGTGAAGTGGGAGGGAGCCACTTATGTCTGGAAGAGCAGTGCACCGCTCAAGTGCAAGATTTTTGCGTGGCTTGCGTTACAGGGCAAGCTGTGGACTTCGGATAGGCGAGTACGCCATGGGCTACAGGACGTCGTCTCGACCTGCTATACCTGCCTGCAAGAGGTGGATACGGTTAGGCATGTCTTGGTGGGGTGTGTCTATGCCAGACAGGTGTGGCATCGCTGTTTTATGCTTATGGGCATGGAGGTGCCAATGCTTACAGAGACTGATAACCTACAGGATTGGTGGGCACTTGCCAGGAAGAGATTCAGGAGGAAGGCGAAGAAGGGCTTTGACTCTTTCATCATCCTGATAGCCTGGCGCATATGGAAACAACGAAATGCAAGGGTTTTTGATAATGTGGCCAGGCAGTTCTCCGAGGTACAATTGGTGGAGCAGATCGTTGAGGAGTGGGATCTATGGGCTAAGGCAGGTCTTGGTGGGTGTAATTTATTCGCGAGAGTAGTGCATTAGAGGTAGTGTGTGGGTGGTGTGGTGGTGT
Source organism: Lolium rigidum (assembly GCF_022539505.1). Classification (NCBI taxonomy): domain Eukaryota; kingdom Viridiplantae; phylum Streptophyta; class Magnoliopsida; order Poales; family Poaceae; genus Lolium; species Lolium rigidum. The sequence goes on along the minus strand of NC_061513.1, from coordinate 345,470,750 downwards.
CCTGGTCACCGCTGTCCGCAGCAGCTGACCTTTCTGTAAAACAACCTTGTTCTGCCTTCTATAAAACAAAGGTACGCAATTGCGTACTCTCGAGAAAAAAAACATGTCATTGCCTTGATAGTAGGCGCGCGGAGTAAAAGGCGTTTTGTAGCCATCACCTACTCGCATCACTTTCCAAGACAAACACATTTTCTCCTGGTTCTCTAGTTTTCAAGAATCCCAAAGAGCGCCCGCGGTGAAGTGATTTCCTTGGCCTCTCCGGTGACATAGGGCGTTGCCAGGAAGCCCGGGCGTTCCTTGGTTCGCATCGCGTCCAAAGATTTTTCGGGCCGCTTGGTTCCCCGAGGCCGCGTTTGACGTGGGCATTACCCTTCGGGTAACCGACATTGCCCTATCCTATACGATCCTAGTCTGGAGGCCCATGAAGGTACTCGATGACAAGATGGGCCACTTGGATGGCGCAGCTGAAGATTCCTTGGCGGGCAAGACAAGGAAGGAGCCGAACAAGGAAAGTTTAGAGATAGAACTACTCGTAAACCTAGTCGTACTCGGTTAGACCTCTTGAGACCTGGCCTCCTATATAAAGGCCGGGAGAGGGGCCGCCGAGGGACACGCATCAATCTTAGCAATCTTAGCCACCGAAAGTCTAGAGCTAGGTCGCCGCAGTACTTAGCCTCTCGACGAGATCTCAGCCGAACCCTTCGGCACCCCATTGTAACCCAATATTTTCATAATCAAGATCGACACGTGCAGGACGTAAGGGTTTTACCTCATCGAGGGCCCCGAACCCGGGTAAATCGCTCTCCCCGCTTGTCCGTGAACCGATGTCTCGTGTCGACTACGAGGATTCCATCAACCCTAAGCCCCTATCGGAGGGCATTGCCGAGGAGCACCCTCGACAATTGGCGCCGTCTGTGGGAACCCTGTCGGCACAAGATCGGTCATCGGCAGATCCAGTCATGTCATCGGCAGCTTCATCGACACCGTCATCGCCAAGTCTGGGAAGCCCGATTCGATTCGGCTCCTATGAATTCACCCCGCACGGCCGACTCGTCTCGCTCGACCTTTTCGGATCTACAAGGAAACATGGAGATGACCTTCGGCAGCGTCCACTACAACGTCAACTCGGAAGGAATCCTTCGACTCGCTGGAGCCGCTCGCCTCCAGGATCGGACAGATCCAAGCACGTCGTCATCAATCGACCTTTCGGCCTGGTCCGACGGACTCAACGAACTCGCTCGCGCTCATCGACTCCTCGTTCAACGTCTTCCATGTCGATTGGATCTGACAATCCCGCATCTTCGGAGATGACCTCATACTACTGCTTGCACTGCGATACCAGGCACGGGCTAGGATCAAGCGACACACCGTTCATCTGCAATGCCCAGTACTCATCGGGAGAGGACAGTGTCGACAGCATCGTCCAAGATACCACCCGGAGAACAGCACACCACCAGGTTTATGTCGCCAATAACACGGGAAACACAAGGCACAGGGGAGACGGAGATCACACCCCCCGCTCCAGCAGACGAGCAAGTTTCGAAAACAGCGCCAGCAACAACAACAGCGATTACACCATCGCGGACGAGGAGTGGGCAGCAGCCAAGGCAGCCGTGCTTAACAACACGCCGCTCCCCGCAGGAACCTCGGTTGGAACCCTCAACGCTTATCGCTCTATATTAGAAAAAAACCCGGGAGCACCTATCGAAAGAGCAAGCCGCTCTCGAGAGACGCCTTAACCGACCGCGAACAATCTAGGAGAGGTTCGCGAGGAAGCGCCTCTCGAAGCACTCAAGGGGCGGGCAAGCACCGATCAAGATTATCCAGACTCTCGGAAGATGACGCCAGGGAAATAACATCGAACCTGACCAAGTCTTTTATGACCACGGACACCGCGGGCATGCCACGGCCAAAAACCGTCACAGGAGCAACTGCCAATCTCGCGGCATACCTCATCAATCAGCGCCCGAAGGTTCTATGGCCCAAGCCCATCGAGGTGCCCTAGAAAGTCTCGCGATACTGGGGGACAACCTGGTCCCGCGGAAGGAAAAGACCACGTTACAGGCCAGTGGCTCAAAGCATCATGCGAGAGATGCTCGAGATGAAATCACCCAGAGCAGAATCGACAAAGCAAGGCGACGACGCGCCGCTAGGGAGGAATATGACAGTGATTCTTCGGATGAAAGCCAGGAGAACGATGGCGAGCTAAGGGGGGCCGATTGCTTAAGCTACAAAATCCGCGAAGCGATGCCACCCAAGAAGTTCAAACCTACTACTACTGACGCTGCCAAATACGATGGACAGCAGGAACCGAGGTCCTGGATAGATGACTACTTGCAGACTGTGATCCTGCACAAAGGAAATTAGATAGCAGCAATGCAATGCTTGCAGCTTTACTTGAAGGATTCAGCACGAGCTTGGTTAAGAGGTCTCGCCGAAGGGTTCCATCAAATCATGGGACGACCTAGTAGACGCTTTCGTTGCCAATTTCCAAGCAACATACAAAAGGCCCGTCAGGATTGAGGAATTACGGCATTGCCGCAAAAGCGTAAGGAATCGATGCGCGCATACATCGGGAGATTCACCAAGATCTTAAACGCTGCCAAGACGTTTCTGTCGACAGAGCAATCGATGCCTTCAGCGATGGCATCCGACGTGAAAGCTACATAGAGGAACTCGGGCGTAAAAAACCAAAAACAATAACCAAGTTAATGGAAATCGCCAACAGCTGGGCCGATGGCGAGGACAACGTACGAAGGCCACGACAGTCGCAGTTGATGACGAAGATGACGACCAGCCGAAGCACGATTCGGGTGGACGAAGGGATCGTCACAAGAAAAGGAAAAACCGCTGTTACGACGATAGTAACCTGGTAGCCGCAGGATACTCTGATCGGCAGGACGATCGGGATGACGACAGACGAGACGATCGGCAGGATGGTAACCGGAACAACTCTGGAAACCGCGGCAACTACAAACCACGACCACAGAGGACTCCCGAGCTACCCTTCGCCGAGCAGATCAACGCCCCTTGCTACTTGCACTCGTACATTGATTCTAAGGACAACAAAACAAAGTCAAGCCACACTCGCTCGTGAGATTGTAGGCGGCTCCTTGACATGGAGAAACTCATCCCACAGAAGCAACAAGAACCACCACCTCCACCACCACCACCACCGCAAAGACTGTGTCCAAGAGGCTCCAGCCTCATCAACCCAATGAGACGTTTCCACCACCACGTGGGCAGCATGAGCATGATCCACAGACTGTGTGTTTCAAGAAGAGAAATGAAGAAGCTCACCCGAGAAATTAATCTGGCAGAAAGTGTCATGGCGAACATCCCTGAGTATGTCGAGTGGTCGTCTCAGAACATTACGTTCAGCCGAGCAGATCACCCGATGACCATACCAAAACCAGGCCACGCTGCCTTAGTAGTCGAGGCACAAATCGGGGGGTTCAAGATGAGCAAAGTCTTCATGGATGGTGGAAGCGATCTAAACCCGACATTCGTCGACATAATCAAAAGTATGGGGATCACC
>NC_061513.1:345438444-345467112 GCF_022539505.1 Lolium rigidum | reverse complement strand
AATTACCCTAATTATTAATTGTTTAAAAAGAATAAAATGCTAAATTCAATATTATTTTATTTACATGTTACTAATAACTTCAAATTTAAATTTAAGTTATTAACCATAGGACTATATGGTAAATAGCAAACCCTAATTCCATAGTGAATGGTATTACAACCCATCATTTCATGTGAAACCTAAAACCCTAATTCAATTGGGACACCTAGCTCCATTATTACATGTGAACCCTAAATTGCTCCCAAACCTAAACGTAGGTTAGAACATGTGATCATGATATTTTGATTTCATTCATAGCTCCATAATAGCAACTAAACAATTGCCAAATCTTCATAAAATAATAAAAGAACCATCTCTAATATATTGGTATTACATGTGTTCATGCCTAGATGATCAAATTAGGATCAACCAAGTCTAAACCCTAGTTTCTAATGCCAAAACCATCAACCTTACCTATCCATGCTTAGCATCACACCATTGTGATGAACCCTAATAGCAACCATACCAAGTATTTACCATTACATCATTATATTCCACTAAACCCTACTAGTGTTGGATACTTATGAACCATCCTATGTAGAGACTAATTATTACTTACCTAAAGGAGCCAATAGCAAAACCTTGTACTTATAAACCCTTATTGCAATACTTCTTATTATTTAAGAAGTATGTTCTTCAAAAGTTATTCTTTTGAAGTAAACAGAAAATCATCAACAACCCTGCTTATAAGAACCTATCAACCCTAGCTAGCTATCACCAACAAGATGAACCAACCCTGATAGCAACCTTGTATAAATAATTGCTTAGGATGCTTAGGTTTAACTCAACCTTACAAGCCCTTAGTGTTGATGAATCCAACTAGGTTGTGATATATCTACTACTTACTCCAGAAAACAATTAGAACCATGGAAAACCATAGAACCCCACAAACCTAATTATCATACTTGTTCTTTATTAAAGAACATGTTCTTCAAAAGTTATTCTTTTGAACTATATAAGAAGTAATCATCAACCATGCCTTATAGGACTTAAAAATTGACAATTGCTCTTTACTTATTATACAATTACTATTCCTGGGTATGTATGATTGATACTATGCATTTTACCACCTGCTTATGATACTAAAACAACACAACCCTGAATAAGAACTTTGTTTGTGAATCACACTAAAAGTGCAACACACCCTGAACCAATCATTACAACTCACTGATCCTAAATCATCGGGGTTAGGTCACGCTTAGAGCGATTGCATCTCATTCTTATGCATTATTGCATCCTTGCTAATCTTTTAAACATCGTCCTTACCGGAGGATGATGCTATTTCAGAATTTGGAGTTATTGCGTATCGAAGACCTTGCCTGCCTAATCTTGCAGTCAAGAAAGGCAAGTTCATCGCTTGCTCATGTCATTTGAGTATTTTTACCAAATTACTTGCAAAGTACTATTTTTATCATTATTGCATAAAAACCAAAACCACTATTTTCATAACTATGAATATGACTATGTGGTGGGCAATGGAACCATGGATTGTGTTGATATGGTGGAGGTTCCATTACAAGGGTTATATCCATCTAGGATTAAACAACAAATGTCGTCCAGTGATTCTTGTGCCGTAATACCCGTGTTAACCATAAGATCTGGAGTGGGACGGAATAGTCAATCGTATTTCCACCTCTTGTGCATCAACGGATGCTCTTTACCGTAGACACTTGTCATCTGTCGGGGCAAGCGGTAGGCTGGGGAAGCCAAAAGTTCCCCACGGCTTTGTCCGTAGTACACTTGTCGCCGAAGTGCAAGCGGTAGGCTGGGGAAGCCAAAAGTTCCCCACGGTATTGCGGTCTATGAGGGGTTGCAGCTGCCGGCGAAGGAGTTTATGGTATGAGCCCAGAACTGTTGTCGTGGTCGGGGTCCACCCTAATATGGGAATAATGGGACCGGCGAGGACCCAGGGTCGGGGATGCAACAAAGGGTGGGTGCATGAGGTAGCGGAGGAATATGATTGGCTATGACCTTATACCGGGCCTCACACCAAAGGAAGTGTGGACGAGCCCGCGGCTCGGTTGGCACCAAGGTTAAGATCTCTTATGGGTAAAGCAACACACCTCTGCAGAGTGTAAAGAACCGTGACCTGTCACTCCCTATTCCGGGATATGGAACTGCGAACGCTGCCGGAAAGGAGCTCCATGAAGTTCTAGTAAACCGGTGAAGGCTGACGGACATAGTTCTTCTGAATAAAAGCAACCTTTTGAAGAAATGGTTATGAAAACTTGCATTGGTATTAGACTTTCTGGTCTAATGCCGTAGCTAGTGCATTAAACACCTCTTTCCTATAATGAACTTGTTGAGTACGCTCGTACTCATCCCACTCTTAAATCCCCTGCTTAGATATGGAGGCCACAATGGAGGATCTACAGTGCAACTCGAAGGCCGAGGAGTCAACTACTACTTCAAGATACAGGACCCTGTCAGAGGAGTCAGATACCACATCCAACAAAGAGAACACCTAGATTAGCAATAGAAAGGAACTAGCTTCCTAAACCTAGCTCCTATTTAGCTAGAATCTATTCATAGCCCTATAGCTAGTCAAATACTCTACAAATAGAGTTCGTGATAGGATTAGACTATGAGTCGTTCTTCTGGAGTTTATTTGCAGATTTACCTCATTGAAAAGTAGGAGGATGTGCTGATCTTATGTAACAGAGTCAATGTTGTAATTCTATAGACATGCCTTGGACCCGCATATCTTTCTGTTGTACCACTCTGGGCGATATAATACCCGTGGAACTGTGTTTCATTGGTGTTATATCAGACTTGCATACTACACCATGCAGTGGTATGCCGGGTCACCACAAGATCTCTCCATAATGAATTATAGCAGCAGGCAGAAATAAAATCAGCACTAACAGTAAAAGTTTCCCTTACCAATTCCACTTACCAATAGCGCTTCACTCCCCGGCAACGGCGCCAGAAAATAGTCTTGATGACCCACAAGTATAGGGGGTGTATCATAGTATTTTCAATAAGTAAGAGTGTCAAACCCAACGAGGAGCAGAAGGTGTTAACAAGCAGTTTCGATGAAGGATTCACTGTAAATGCTCACAGACAAGTATTCAGGGGGTTTTGATGTAGCAGTTGAATAAAGTACGAGTAAGTAAAGTGCGAGAGAAATAATTGCAGCGAGTGGCCCAATCCTTTTTAGCACAAAGGACAAGCCGGTTTGTTTACTTATAATGACCAAACGTTCTTGAGGACACACTGGAATTTAGTCTAGTGCTTTCGCTTCATATAGCTAATTAATCTTCATTGTTTTGATAAGTGTTGTGTGGGTGAACCTATGCTAATGCACCGCCCTTCCTAGGACTAATACATACTTATGATTATACCCCTTGCAACCATCCACAACTACAAGAAAGTAATTAAGATAAATCTAACCACAGACCTTAAACTGCGAGATCCCGCTATCCCTCCCCGCATCGATATACCACTCGGGGGTTCGGGTTTCGTCACTCCGGCAACCCCGTAATTGGCAAACGAGTACAAGATGTATTCCCCTAGGCCCATAAAGGTGAAGTATCATGTAGTCGACGTTCACATGACACCACTAGAAGAATAACACCACAACTTAAATATCATAACATTGAATATCACTCAACCATAATTCACTACTAACATTTAGACTTCACCCACGTCCTCAAGAACTAAACGAACTACTCACGAGACATCATATGGAACATGATCAGAGATGATATGATGATGAATAACAATCTGAACATAAACCTTGGTTCAATGGTTTCACTCAATAGCATCAATAACAAGTAGAAATCAATACCGGGAGAGTTTCCCCTATCAAACAATCAAGATCCAACCCAAATTGTTACAGCGGTGACGATGTGCAGCGGTGGAGACGGCGGTGATGATGATGGATATGATGATGATGGTGATGGAGATGATGTCCAGCTCGATGACGGTGACGATGGCGTCGATTTCCCCCTCCGGGAGGGAATTTCCCCGGCAGATTTCAGCCTGCCGGAGAGCTCTTTTCTCTCTGGTGTTTTCCGCCCCGCAGAGGCGGCTGTGACTCTTCGCGACTATCCTCTGGAGCTTAGGTTTTCGGGACGAAGATGTATGCGAAGGAGAGGAGGCCAGAGGGTTTGTGGGCCCCCTCCTCACATGGCGGCGCGGCCAGGCATGGGCCCGCGCCGGCCTGTGAGGTGGGCCCATGGCGGCCCTCCTCGGCTCCCCCTTTTGGCTCCCTTCGTCTTCTGGAAAAATAGGATTTTTCATATAATTTCTGTCAATTGTTGATCTTCCGAAATATTGCCTTCTGACGACGCTTTTTCCAGCAGAATCCTGACTCCGGTGCGCGATCCTCCAATAATCATGAAACATGCAAAATAGATGAAATAACATAAGTATCATCTCCAAATACAAAATATATCAATGAATAACAGTAAATTATGATATAAAATAGTGATGCAAAATGGACGTATCACCACTCCACTCTCTTCCACAGGAAAACACACCACCATTGTTCAAACCCGAGTTTCTTGCTGTTCTTGCTCGAGATTTTCGATCTCCTTGCTCAGCCCATCTTTGTTGCTGAGATTTGGAGCATTTGTTCTCCGGTATGTGACTCCTCCGATTATCCAAATATAATTTTGTTTAGTTGAGTATATCTTGAATATTTTGCTGATGTAGGTGACATGTTAAGTGAGTTTGCATTCTTGTTCTAAGTTGTAAAAATTAGTTTTGATGCATGTTTAGTACTCTATCAAGTTCCTATAGTAGTCTCCCTCATTTATATGTCTCAAAATCAACTTTTATAATGTTTGTTGAAAATTTTCAGAAAAGGAAAATGCATAACCACACCTTTGGAGAAGTGTTTGAGAGGGATACGCCAAGAGCGGCAAGGCCTTCTAGGGCAGCCACTCGAGTTAGGCGATCCTATGATGAGGATGTCATTGCACCTAGCTTTGAAGCTGAAGAGGATAATGGGATTCCTAATGCTTCATCCTTTCCGTGCATTGTCTTTTTGCGTAATGCAGGGCTACTTGATGACTTCTTGTTTCTCATTAATAGGGTGGGCTTGTCTACCTATATGGAGGATGAGAGTGATCAATTTTATATGCTAACTAAAATCTTTGTTGAAAGCTTTAAATTCAGCAACACGCCTTTCACACCATCAGTTAAATTTAAGATTTATGATATTCCTATTACTATGAAATTGGGTGATTTTTGTGCTGCTCTGGACATTACTCCTATAGGTACAGCGAAGAAGATCGAGAACCGTCCCAAGGTTTTGATGGAACTTTATCGAGAAGTTACCAACGATGATGACCGTACCATTCAGCGCGGAAAGATAAGGAACATTCAGCTCCCTGCCATTAGATATTTCACTTACTATCTTGCTACTAGTATTCTTGGTAGGGAGAACACTAGCAACATTTCTAGTTATCATCTTGCTTTTCTGGTTGTTGCACTTACTGGAAGTACACCGTATCATCTTGGTGCTCTCATTGCTCGTCGCTTATCTAATAAGGGACCTATTTATGGAGAAATTGTTGATTCACGTATTGTTGCATATCTAGGTCTTTATGTTGATCCTAGTGATGAGAAATTAATTCCTGTTAAGCTTGATATTGCTGCTATGAAGGTTCACCAAATTTTCACAACTAACTCTAATTTAAAAAATATTGTCTATAGAATGTTGTTTATTGATGGGGATGAGAGGGAAATCCCTTTGCCGCAGGCCGATTTGTTCAGTGTTCGCAGGAGGCCGTGGTCGCGCTCCAAGGAGGAGATGGATGAGCAGTTGAGGATACTTGGATTTCACCAGCAGCACGACTCCGAGGATGCCGAGCCCTCTGACGGGTACACTGTTACGTATCCTGGTGCGTCCTCCAGCTTGTACCAAGGACAGGATCCTCCTTCATCATACTACGGAGGCGGCACCTCATGGGCACTGTGGGGTTGATCTCCACTTAGGCCAAAATCCTAAGCTTGGGGGGAGGTACGCCGGCAACACTCATTCATTGCATATTACAATTGCCGGTCATTTGTATATAGTTTTTGAGAGTACGCAATTGCGTACCTTATTTTTATAGAAGGTAGAAACGAAGTTTTACAAGAGAGACAACACGCTGCGACAACGGTTGTCTGCAACCACCCCACACACACCACAAAATCCTAATGAACTACTCTCGCAAAAGTGTTACACCCTCATAGCCCTGCCTTGGTCCAAAGTGCCCATTCAGCCAGCACTTGCTCAACCAACCCCTCCACAGAGAACTGCCCATGCGGACTATCGAAAACTCTCGCGTTCCTCTGCTTCCAAAGTCTCCAGCTAACCAAGATAACTAGAGTGTCGAAAGCCCTTCTCTCAGGAGCTTGGACCCTAGCTCTAATGCTAAGCCACCACTCATTCCACTGCCCATCTGCTGCTGGCAGTTCCACCTGAAGCCCCAAGCCTTGGAAGCACTTGTACCAAACATGTCTAGCGAAGACGCAGCCTGCCAGGACGTGACTCATCGTGTCTTCCTACTGGAGGCATGTATAGCATGCATAGGTGCCATCTTGTAACCCATGCCTGGCCCGCCGATCGGACGTCCAAAGTCTCCGGTGCAAGGCCAACCAAGCAAAGATCTTGCACTTGAGTGTTGCGCCACTTCGCCAAACGCATGATGCCCCTTCAAACCTTTCGCCTCCCATGCACAACATCTTGTAGGTAGATTGGGCTGAGTAGCACCCATTGGCAGACCATGGCCAGATGAAGGCACCCGGCGTGTTCCCATCCATGGCGAAAGAGCTGACTATAGCTAGCATGCAGAGGCACTGCTCCACCGCTTCCGGCCCCAAACCCCCTCCAACATCGCTGATCCAACCATGATTGTTGACCGCAGCTTGAACCGTTCTGATATTTTTCCGTCGGGTGCTAACGGAAGCAACAACCAGAGGCGCAAAGTCCGCGATTGCGGCGCCATGAACCCACCGATCCTTCCAGAACCAAGTGCTCGCTCCGTCTCCCACCTTGATAGCCACCAAGCTGTTAAAAGTATCTGTGGCCTCATCATCCTTGAACCCAGGCAACCCCTGCCAAGGCCTGCTCTGCTCTGTTCTTCTCAACCATTCCCAACGGACCCGTAGAGCTAAACCTTGAATCCGCAGGTTCTTTATCCCAAGTCCACCATAGCAAAGAGGCTTGCACACCTTCTGCCAAGCGACCAAGCATTGCCCACCGGACGCCCTTTCCTTACCTGCCCAGAAAAAAGCCCTGGTCCATCGATCGATCTCCTCCAGTACCCAAGCCGGGGCTTCCATTGCCAGGAGCTGATGAATTGGCCTCGCACTCACAACTGCTTTGATCAAGATTAGCCTCCCAGACCTAACGATCAGACCCCGCTGCCAAGCTGGAAGGGCAGACAGAATGCGATCCAAGATAGGTTGCCAATGCACCTTACGTAGCTGCCCAGTGGTTAACTGCAGGCCTAAGTATCTGCAGGGAAACGCACCAATATCGCATCGCAACATATGCTTCACCGTCATGCTATCGATACCCTCCCCTCTTATCAACACTGCCGCTGTTTTGTTGTAGTTTACACGCAGCCCAGACGCTTCCCCGAACTCCTTCAGCAGCTCTCGAATCACCACCGTATCTTGCACATGGGGTTTGATGAAAACAGCAACATCGTCAGCGTAGATGGATACACGCTGCTTGGGCGAGCAGCCGACCAAGGGGGCAAACAGACCTGCTTCTGTAGCTTTGACAATGCACCGAGTCAGCACCTCCATGGCAAGAACGAAAAGCTGCGGCGAGGTAGGATCACCCTGCCTTAACCGTGGTTGTGTAGAGAAGCAGGGCCAGCCACCGCAAGCACCTGGCACCAAAACCCAGCTGACGAAGCACTTCAAACAGGAACGCCCAAGATAAGGAATCAAACGCTTTCGATATATCCAGTTTCAGGAAAACCCCCTTCGCCTTCCTCGTGTTGATCTTGCGGGTCATCTGACGAACAAGCAGGAAATTATCATGAAGACTCCTTCCCTTAACAAATGCTGACTGATTCTCGCTGACCAAATCTCCAAGCTTGCCTCTGAGTCTGTTCGCAATCAGCTTGGAAAAGAGTTTCCCAAAGCTGTGCACTAAACTTATCGGCCGAAAATCCCCCACCTCATTTGCATCCGCTCTCTTAGGTATGAGTATGATCAGGGATCGATTCAGTTTGTCAAAGCCCCTTCCATCACCAACAGCCAACTTGAGGATCCCTGCCATGACGTCGCCCTTGATCACGTCCCAAGCCTTTTGGTAGAACAGACCGGTGAAACCGTCAGGGCCTGGGGCCCTATCCGGTGGTAGCTCCTTGACCACCCCCCAAACTTCATCCTCCGAGAAAAGGGCATCAAGATCCTGCAGGTCGAACGGCTGCAACCCCAAAGCCGCCAGGTTCAGAGTGTAGTCTCTGACGGAGTTGTTCCCAATCAGATCAGAGAACACCTGAAAGAATGCACGCTCCTTGTCCTCCTGATCGGTGTAGGTCTGTCCTTGTACCGTGACTGCAGGGATGTAATTCCTGACGCGCCTGCCATTCGCAACCATGTGGAACAGCTTCGTGTTCGCATCCCCAGCCTTAAGCCACCTGACTCTTGATCTCTGACGCGCAATCGTACGCTCCATGGACGGCAGGCCCAACACTGTCATCTTCAGGGTGCTTCTCAGCCACCTTTCTCCCGGCTGCAGCTGCCTACTCTCCTCTGCCACATCAAACCTTAGGATGATAAGATTGGCGATGGCTAACTGCAACTTAATGTTGCCTGCTGTCCGCTGACTCCAGGACTGCAGCGAGGTCGCCGCGTTGCGGAATAACGCATCAAGTCTCTTGAAAGGGTCAACGATGCTCTCATCACACGCCCACGCTTGACGGATCGCGTCTTGGAACCCCGGCAATTTGGCCCAAAAAACCTCAAACTTGAATCTGTGTTTAGGCCTAAACCCTTGGTTGAGGGATAAATGCAACGGGGCATGGTCCGAGATCGACGCAGATAAGGCCTGCAAGAGTGCATCCGGGAAGGCCAAATCCCAATCCACCGACACCAGAGCTCTATCAATTCTTGTGAGTGTCGGATTCTCCCGTCCATTGCTCCAGGTGAAAAGTCTGCCATGCAAATACAAGTCCTTAAGCTCCATAACCCTGACAAATTCTCTGAATTTCGCCATCAGACCTCTGTCCAGGTTGTCATTGTTTTTCTCGGAAGCCCTAAGTATCATGTTGAAATCTCCGATAGCTAGCCAAGGTCCAGGACAGAGACTCCTGCGCTCGATAAGCTCCTGTATGAATTAACACTTATCATCTCTCCTTTGTGGCCCGTAGATTACTGTGATCCACCATGGTGCCGACCCAGGGCACGTTATCTCCGCGATCACTGAAAAGGAATCGAAAGAAACGCTCCCCACTGACATGATCGACGAATCCCAGGCAAGAAATATACCACCACGGGTTTCGATCGCCGGCAAAAACGCAAAGCCATCATAAGGAGGCCCCAAACATTGCAAAACTAGATAGGAGTCAATTACATCAAGCCGCGTTTCCTGCAGCGCCACCAGATTGACCTTTACTGAGGATACAAACTCCCTCACCGCATCCCTCTTCGCCTGATCGTTCAGGCCTCTCACATTCATACTCAGAATCTCTGGGTTACAATCCATTCATGCATTGGACTCCAGAACACCGACGGCAGCAAGATTACTGTGCAAGGATCAGCACCACGACGGACCCCGCCGCCGGCCGCTCAAACCTATCCGGCATCGTCTTGCCAAAAATCGCCGCCATCGCGCGCAGATGCTGCTCCCGCACTGGGGAATCGAACAACGCCCGGAATTCCTCAATGGCTTCATCGCTGGCCTCCAGCCCTGCCTCTGTAATTCCCAGCGCCTTGAGCAGGGCCGTCTCCGCCGCGGACACTTTCTGTGGCTTGCGCGGCATAGGCGTAGCATCCCCTGCCATGGCCGCAGCCCTAGTGATCCGCCGGCTTGTTGCTGGCTCCTCCTCCAACTTTGCAGCCGTGGAGGACTGGATCTTCCGCAGAAGGGGCGGCGCCAGCTTCCTCAGGATCGTGGCACAAAATCAGCGCATTTTCCCTAACGCCGCCTCTTCCTGAACTGACATGTTGTGTCTAATCTCCTGATTCATCACCACGCCTTGCATATTCTCGTCTGGACCATGGAAAGAGATTAGCGGCTCCAGAGAGACCGAGTCCATGCTCAAGTCCTCATCACATTGCCGCTCCACTGACAACGCTTCCATGCCCGACACTGAATTGTTAACTGACGCAGCAGCCGAAGATTGTCCTTCAGTTATCGAAAACTGCACGTACTCAGTCCCATTGATGATTTTCACCCTTTCTGGCCCAGGGTCGGCGGCCTCCACAATGTGGCCCAGATCCTTGAGGCCCAACAGCGCGCCGCCCGTATGCCTGGGAGGCAACGGGGGACTACACTCCTGGGCCCCAACCTCTGTACTGCTCGCAGATTCCAGAGCTGCATGCGGGCCCGGCTGTGGGCCTAGGCACGGCACAGCCTTCACGGTCAAAGCCTCCTTCTCCACGCCTAAGACTGCCAACGTAGCCGCGCCAACCTTATCGCCTCCGCTTCCCGCTGTGCTGCCTGCTCTATCGCCAACCAGCAAAGGTTCAAAATCCTCCACTCCCCCCTCGCCATCTGTCCTTGGCGCGCCAATCCCCAAGCCTCCCAGCAGGATAGGCTGGCTGTTTTGGACAGATGCTCCGACAGGATCACTTTCGGGAACTGCCACTGGCTCCAAAGCTGTTTTGTCCCCCCTCGCTGACCGTTGGGAACCATCGACGACCGGCTCCTCCACTGTCCTCACGTATGCGGCCGCCCGGATCCGCTGCGCCCAAGTGGCATGTGGCTCCAGGTGTGGGAGTTGCCACTGCGAGGGCGCCCCCGTCGCCGTCGGGCCACCGCCGGCCACACCACCGCCACCTCGGCCGCCGCTACGAGAGTCTGGGACTCCTGGCGTCCACCGCATGGAGCGCGACGTCCAGAACCCGTCCTCGTCACCAGACACCGGCGGCCGGCGCCAACCCTCACCATGCGCCGAAGGGCCGCGATCAACGCCGTCCAGAAGAACGAACTCCTCCACCCTCTCAACATGAACGAGCACCTTGTACTTGAGCAGCCCCAGCTCCCTGTCCCGATGAACTGATCTTGGCTGCCGCGAGCCTCCTGCGGCCGCCGCCGAAAGGTTAGGCTCCGGCACCCACAAGTCACGGACCGGCGGAATCTCCTCCATGTCCATCGTCCAAGCCTCCGCCCTGAACACGCCCAGGTCCGCCCTATGCGGCCGTTTCCGGCGCCAGCTTCTCCAGTGAGCACGACGACCTGACCAGCTGCTGCACCACCTCCTTCAACAGCCAGATGCACCTTCGACCTCATGACCACTCTCTGCGCCAGCGCTTGCCTGGTCCATCGCCAGAAGTACAGCGTGAAGAACGCATATGGGACGGACTGCCGGGCGCTGACCCTCTCCATCACCTCCGGTGCTGCGAAAACCACTAGGAAATCTTCTGGCCGGAAGCGATGAACTATGAACGCGGCGCGCGGGATGCCCACACGCTGCACAAGCGCCTCCGCCACCTGGTCACACGAAACCTCCGGCCGTGAACCACCAACGTACGCCACCCGGGAGCACTGAAGCCTCCGCTCTAGATCATCCATGGCCGCCATCCTGCGCACGATGCATGGCGACGCCCACGCCGACGAGGACGCCCGCAGGTCCACACGAGGCGCCGACTGTGCCGCCCAAGATCCCGTGGACGACTGCGGCGGCGATGGCTCCCCCGAGGCCCTACCACGCACAGCAGGCGCACGGCGGTCCGGCACGCCAGGCTGCCAAGCAGCAGGCGCACCCTGACCCCGTGTACCAGGCTGCGCGGCACCCCGACGAGACGCCAAACGCCGATCCACCAAAACCATCGCTTGTTGCCGTAACACCTCCTCAGAATCCGGGCTGCGCGGCCTCTTACATCCACCGGACATGTGCCCCTCCTCACCACACCTGAAGCAGACCTGCTCGTTGCGACAATCGCGCTTGGGGTGCCCTGGCCGGAGACACTTGAAGCATCTCCCCGCCATCGAAGGCGACACCCTGACCGGCGCCGACGGGCCTACCTCCTCCCTCCTTCGAAGACTCTGACAGAGCCTCCACTTCTTCTTCCTGGACATCTTCGGCTGGATCCACTCGAGACGGTCTTGAACGCGCCGCCCGTGGACCGGAGCCTCCTCCGGCGGCGGCGACCTGCTGCGCCCGGACCTTGCCTCCCCCGGCGAGATGCTGGACGAGGAGCCGGACAGCCCGAGCCCCGACACCACCGGCCTAGCCGGGGAGGCCGACGCTGGCGAGCCCTGCGCGTGGATCTCCCCTGCCGCCGCGCCCGCGCCCGCGCTCTCTCTCTCACTTATCTTCTATGCTTTTACTTTTATACTTGTTTCGCTTCTTTTGGTTGTTTCTCGTTCGGTTATTTTTATTTCAGTAGGTTCTTCTTTTAGTCTTTGAAGGGTGTTACTACTGTAGTAACCTTTACTTTTATTTTTTTATTTCATTTGTGTGCCGATGGTTGCCTCTAATATGAGGAAGATGATATTTGGGGAAGTGCTGTCTAAAAATCAGATTCTGGACTGATACCGGAAAAATTCCTAAAAATAGCCAGAACGTTATTTTGAGCTGAGAATTTTTGTGCATGCTCCCCAGGTTATTATCTAACTTTCATTAGTTGATAACTTTTCGAGTTGAACAGCAGAAGATTTTCTAAACAAATAATTACTGTACTGCTGTCAAGTGTTGGCAGATTTCTGACTCTTTTAGTTTTCATTCTCTTGTTTTTGCTTTGTTACTTTTCTAAAACACAAAAAAACCAAAAATATTTCCGTTGTTTCTCTTTATCATTTGTTTATTTGGTTTCTTGTTCCTACTTTGCTTTATTTACTATCGTTGGTTTGCTATGAGAAAATCCAAAAAGATTTTACTTTCGTTCGGTGACTCTAGTATCAAAAATCCAAAAAATATTTGTTGTTCTTCTTCGGTTTTGTAAAGTTTATTATGGAGTTCAGCGGTCTCCGGTGGTTGGAGCTTGGTTTTCATTTCATATTATTCAAGCTACACAAGTGAAAGGCAATAATGACGATCTACGACAACTCGACTATGGTGAGAGGCTGATATGAACTCTATTTGTTTTCATTTTTGTACATATACTCATCCATGTGAGCATGCTTAGTTGGTTCATGTGATGTATATGCCATTTAATGAAAGTCTAGTCGTTCATGATCTCTCATGTTTAGCTCCAATTTATTAATATGAGTAGCATGTCATAAATATTTGCTTGCATTGTTTTATTCATAGATAGGTATGACATTGTGGTATCCTCCTCTGAGTAACTCGTTTGAATTGACTTGGCACATGCTCACGCATGCATATGACTAAATAAAAATTCAATTAAGCCTCGATGATTTACTTTGATTCAGAGTTCTTTTATCACTTTTATGCCTCCGTTAATTTTATTTTGTCGCAAGCATGATTATGACGGTTATTGCTCTCTTGATTGTCGCTTCCTAGTCTATTGCTAGCCTTCACTTGTACTGAGCGGGAATGCTGCTCGTGCTTCCAAATCCCTGAAAACTAAGTTATTCCAAAGTGTCCACCATAAATACCCATGCATGGCATTTCAAACCATTCCAAGTAAATTTTCATGTGCTACCTTTAAAACCTTCAAAGTACTTCTCAATTTGTGTTAATGTTTTATAGCTCATGAGGAAGTATGTGGTGTTTCATCTTTCAATCTTGTCGGTCAGACTTTCACCAATGTACTAGTGGCATATACATCCGCTTATCCGATAATTTTGCAAAAAGAGCTGGCAACGGGGTGCCCAGCTCCAATTAATTACAACTTTCATAAATAATTCTTTTCACATGTTTTGCCCTGATTTATCAGTAAGCAACTTAATTTGCAAATAGACACTCCTCCATGGTATGTGAATGTTGGAAGGCACCCGAGGATTCGGTTAGCCATGGTTTGTGTAAGCAAAGGTTGGGGGAGTGTCATCCATAATGAAACTAAAATACATGTGTAAACAAAAGAGAAGAGGGATGATCTACCTTACTGGTAGAGATAACGTCCTTCATGGGATGCGCTCTTGAAAGTCTGGTTTACAAGGTAGTTAGAATGCCCACTACCATTCGTTGACAACAACAAACACCTCTCAAAATAATTTTACTTCTATCTTTAGAAAAATGAAAAGCTCTAGCACATGTTAATCCTTGCTTCCCTCTGCGAAGGGTCAATCTTTTACTTTTATATTGAGTCATCATCCTTTCTTTGAGCACCTTCTTTAGAGCATAATTGTCATTCTTAGTGTAATATGTTTGTCCCAGAATATCGTTAACTGTGGTATAATTTTTATGTTTTTATCTTTGATAATCTTTACTTTTAGTCTTCCCATGAACTTCAGAGGTGCCTGGGCATTTATGTTTTGCTGTACAAATACGGGCAAGCGAGATACCACTCTATCATATCTTTTTATGAGCATTGCAATCCTGCTTATAGATATGTTTCATGATGCTTGTTATTAGTTTGTTGGTATCTTTTTCATGATTGACATAACTATTAGATGACTTTATTTGCATTTATCTTATTATGAATTGCCTAAGTACTCGTCCATATAATGAGAATATTTACATCATATGAGCAAATGTGTTCGTGAAAGTTCTTTTATCGCACTCGGTTGTTAATCGAATTGCTTGAGGACAAGCAATAAGCTAAGCTTGGGGGAGCTGATACGTACAAAACGTATCTACTTTCCCGAACACTTTTGCTATTGTTTTGCCTCTAATTTGTGTATTTTGGATACAACTAACACGGAATAACGCCGTTTTCAGCAGAATTGCCCCGGTGTCTTATTTTTGTGCGTAAAATCAACTTTCAGGAAAATCCCCGGAAATAATTGCAATGGGCCTATTTTTACAGAAGACCCACGGAGCCAGAAGACGAGACGGAGGGGGGCCACGAGGCGCGCACACCACGTGGCGGCGCGGTGGGCCCATGGTCGCGCCGCCACATGGGGACGCCGCCTCGGCCAGCCCCAGGCGCCCCCTCTGGACTACTTAAATCCCTTGACCTAAAAACGCATGGGGGTTCGACCAATCTGCCAGAAGACATCCAGAATTCCGTCGCCATCGAAAACGTTATTTCGGGACCAGAAACTCCGTTCTGGCACCCTACCGGGACGGGGAATTTGAGGAGATCATCGCCATCATCACCACCGACGCCTCTCCGTCGACCATCCATGTTTCCCCATCCATGTGTGAGTAAATCCCCGCTGTAGGCTGAAGGGGATGGCAGGGATTGGATAAGATTGTTCATGTAATAGCCATAAGATTGTTAGGGCATGGTGCCTAGTATCCGTTGTTGGTACTTTTATGATATTGTTGCAACTTGTTATGCTTAATGCTTGTCACTAGGGCCCGAGTGCCATGATTTCAGATCTGAACATGTTATTGATTCATGATGATATTCATTATTTTATGATCTTACCTGCAAGTTGTATACACATATTGCTGTCCGGAACCCGAGGCCCCAATGTGACAGAAATTGGGACAACCGGAGGGGAAGACTGTGATATGAGGATTACATGTGTTCACGGAGTGTTAATGCTTTGCTCCGGTACTCTATTAAAAGGAGTACCTTAATTACCAGTAGTTTCCCTAGAGGCCCGGCTGCCACCGGCTCGTTGGACAAAAGATGGTGTGCAAGTTTCTCATTGCGAGCACGTACGACTATATACGGAACACATGCCTATGGTTATTTAGTACTTGGATACTGTTTTATTATTATCTGCAAATGCCTAGTCTTGATTATTACATGAGTTATCTTATCCATGCAGCGCTCATTCATCCATCCCTATGCCTACAATATTTTAATCCTGCTGTTTACTATAATCACTACCGCTGTCTTTATTACACTGTTGCTTATATTTCACTACTGCTACTGCTATAAAACTGTTGCTACTGATAAACTATTGCGAGCAAGTCTGTTTTCAGGTGCAACTGAATTGACAACTCCGCTGTTAAGGCTTACAAATATTCTTTGGCTCCCCTTGTGTCGAATCAATAAATTGGGTTTTACTTCCCTTGAAGACTGTTGTGATCCCCTATACTTGTGGGTTATCAGGGCTCGCTAAACTTGCACTGGATCTCTGATGAAATAGCATGTTGTGATTCTAAAAATAATTTTTACAAAAAACTTGAGCAATATATCATGTACATGTAGTTCAAATCTGGTCGGCCTCCTACCGATTCGGCAGGAATTTGTCTTTTTCATGAGGGTGGATGGAAAGGTTCCAGATACACTGGTTGAAAAATTTTCCATCTTAGTTGGTCTAGTATTTTTGACAAATGTGTTGGTACCAATGTGAATCTTTAATTTGGTGGTTGCTTCACAAAACACCCCGTTTCCGGCACCTCAAAAATGGAAAATGGTTTTTTCGTGCGATGAAATGGAAAACTTCCTCCTGCAATATCGTAAGACATCCCAATATGCACATGTATGCATAATATGGGCACATTATTAGAAACTATGCCGCGATTCTATCCATAACATGGTCGTTTGACCTAAATGTCATGAAACCTCGAACATGATAGCTCATTTTGTGAAGATTTTTTGTGATGTTCGCAATTTTCCAACTTTAACATTTTTTCATGCAACTATGACACATAATATGACACCACGCGAAGGTTTCACATTGTTTGGATCGTTTTCGAATTTTTTATGCCCGTTTCAAACTATATTCAAAACGGCGGGAATGAAGATCCTTTGCCCGGGGCTGAGGCTCACCAAACTTGCACTGGATATCTGATGAAATAGCATGTTGTGAATCTAAAAATGATTTTTACAAAAATTCTTGAGCAATATATCATGTACCTGTAGTTCAAATCTGGTCGGCCTCCTACCGATACGGCACAAATTTGTCTTTTTCATGAGGGGTGGACGGAAAGGTTCCAGAAACACCAGTAAAGAAATTATCCATCTTATGTGGTCTAGTATTTTTGAAAAATGTGTTGGTACCAATGTGAAACTTTAATTTGGTAGTTGCTTCACAAAACATCCCGTTTTCGACACCTCAAAAATGGAAAATGGTTTTTTCGTGCGATGAAATGGAAAACTTCCTCCTTCACAATATGGACACATTATCACAAACTATGCTGCGATTCTATCCTTAACATTGGTTGTTCTGTGTGAAAGCCATAAAACATCGGATATGATAGCTTATTTTTGAGAAGGTTCTTTGAGATATTTTAAATATTTCAAGTTTGATATTTTTTCAAGATAGAACTTAGTTTTCTGAAAATTTTGATATATTATTTGTATTTTTCTGAATTATAATAATTTAGTTATGATTTTTTGAAGATTAATGTGGTAAAATGGAAAATAGCTTTGCCGCCGACATAGGCATGACGCTATTAGCTCGTCGTCACGGTGGAGAGGCTGTGCCGACGGTCGAAACTGTACCGACGGTTGCCGTCGGCAGAGACCTTCATGTGCCGACAGTTTACCTGTACCAACGGCTGACCTGCTGGCCTGGCACGAGTCCTGTGCCGACGGCCCCGATATTTTGCCATCGGCACAGGATCTGGCCGTCGGTACCATGACTGGTTTCCGTAGTGTCTTTGCTTTGTCGCTGCTAGGCTCTGTAAAAGCTCGTCCAAAATACAATGGTTACATTCACTTTTTGGTCCAATGATCTTATTTGATTAGAATGCTTGCCAGTTAACCTCAACAACACCTCCTACATGTCCGGCTCTATATGTAAGCTGATCGGTATGTGTCTCCCTGTCCACGGCTTGTACCTATTTGCAGCTTGACAGTTTCCCGTAGTGATTCCATATAATTAAGCTTGTCTATCGACCCTGCAGGTTCTTGTAAGAAATAGGGTTTTTTCGGTTCTTCTAGATGGCGAGGATGAAACACTAGGACTGGGTCAAAGTCTTGGAAAGACCGCAGAACAGTTACATATTTCATTGGTACTTCTACAAGTGCTTGAAGTTGCTTGGCTACTTTGTTGGTCGGTATGGTTTTCCCTGGACAATCAAGTATAGACGCCTTGTGGAACAGTACATAGTTACCAAATGTCTCATAATTTCAGTGTCAGAAGACACAAAGGTTACAAACCTTACAGATGATCGGGGAGGTGTAAGATCTAAGTTTATACGAGTCTACTATCGAAGTGAAAATTGGGATAGTTTGGTTTGTTTATTGTAAACAAAACTAGAAGCCAGGATGCAAGTACACTATTAAATATAAAAGCCTTGTATTATCTATTAATTTAAATTTTAGCCAAAATAAACTACTGTTCTTTTGTTGATATTATTGTGTATAACTGTTTAAGTTCATACCTTCTTTATTTTACTCGGTATTTTTAACTAGGTTTACTACTAACCAATGGAAACAAGTTCATCTCGCAGATAGCGAAAGGATTGACATAGTTATATGGTCAATAACCAACTTACTTTGCATGTGTATGTGACTGCACATTTTTTATCTCCCGATGCAACGCACGGGCATGTTTCCTAGTACTAACAAAGTTCAATTTATCATGTTAATGATGCATGTTACGAAGAACAACCTTTGTTGCAGTGTTACGCTTAACGAACATCCCTAAATGAATGAATACTATGAGTAACTTTTTCACAATTTTTAAAGCTACTAGTAGTGGTAGTATTCCTACAACAGGAGTCAACACAAAGTTGTGCATGTATTTCCCCATGGCGGCCCCGGCCCCGGCTCCTCTGCTTTGCTAGTAAATTGTGCGACCTGGAGCTCCTCCTCGCCGTCGAGGAGCATATCGACCAGCGTTGCTCCCAGATTCAGCAAGGCGGCGTGGGGAAGCAAGAGAGCGGCGGTGTATTGGATAGCAAAATCCAACCTTGGGGAGAAAAAAAATCTATCTTCGCAGTGCGGGGTATCTAGACGGCGGAGGCGAGCGGCTCGGGGAGCTAGACGGCGGAGGGGAGCAGCGAGGTAGAGCCATACTACGGTGCTGGATGGCGGAGGGGGCAGCGTCCGGGTTCTGCGCGGCGTGCGAGCGGAGCGAGTGAGGAAGGAGACATATAGACCGCTGGGCTTGTCGGGATTTTCCCGAGGGTCTTTTTGTAAAACGCTCCGTCCAACATTTTTCACGAGACGAAGGAAGTACGATTTTACGCCTAAAAGTTGGCAAGATGTTGCAAAGCTGCACCAATATTTTGGCTAGCCAATGCGTTGGCAGGGCCAGCGTAGGCAAAAATGAAACACGGCCCAATTCCACTTTCCCGAGCCGAACCAACTCCTCTCCCGCACCACATTTCTCCTGACCAGCGGAAGACCGCAACAGCCCCCATCTCCGAATCACGAGTATTATTATTCTATTCCACCTTCTTCCGTTCCAAGAAAAGAAAAAGAGCATCTCAAAAAAGAAAAGGAAAAAGGAGAGAGCGAAGGGGAACAGGAAGCGCCGCCGCCGCCGCCGCGATGGATCTCGACGCGCTCCCCGAGCGCCATCTTCTCTCTCTGGAGCAGGCCGTCATGCTCGCCGACACCGACCGCGCCCCTCGTCGCGTCGTCGTCCTCTCCGTCGAGGTGCGTCATGCGCAGCCCATGCTCGACATCATCTCCAGCGGGATCGAGCAGTACAACTGGATCACGGTCGATGGGAACTTGGGAAGGCTCCATCAGGTATCTCGTCTTCATCTCAAGCTCGTCATCGTCAACGACGTCATCATCCCACTCCTGGTCAGCGACCCGACGCATCAAGCCGCCTCCCGTCTGCTCCTCAAGATGGGATGGGCGGTGCGGCACATCGCTCGGAACGTCGATTTTCCCCATGGCGATCTCTACAGGGCAGCTTCTTCCACTGGCAACCTCCTTCGCCGCCACGGAGCTCACATCCACAAGGGAACGCGTCAAATCGATTGGCTTACTGGTAACATCCCTGTCCTCCGCGCCCGTATCCAGGAGCTCATCACCATGACTGTTCTTATCCCAGCAGACGATGAGGAGGCCGGCGGCCAGGAGGGTGGCGCCGGCCACGAGTAGGTAGCCATGCCAAAGATTTGTCCAGCAGTAGTAGGCTTCGAGATACTTGTTAGTTTTATGTGATCGTTCTATTGGTCCGCATCTATGTGTTTAATGCTGCCCAGTTGGGGTTCTGAAACTTGTCGCTCCAGTTTTATGTGATCCTGATTTCGGCCTGCATCTATGGTACTAATTCGTCACACAGTTTATTGTTCTTCTGTGTTGATCTTATATTACTATCCAGTTCTTTTTGCTGTGGAAATGCTACGAAATCCCCAATCCATGTGGACATGTCGATGTAGTGACTATATGCACTTGTAGTTGTCATCCGTTACTGTATTATTTGTCTGTGATACCAAATCGAAGGGACCAAGCACACAGTCAATCTCTGGTACTAAGTTTGGATTAACAGGTATAAAAGCCACTTATCTGAAGTTGGGGGACTTGGATAACTACACATGTTTTTGAACAAAAGCTTAGCTTACAGGGTAAAAGCAACACTTTTAAAGTTGGGTGACTTACCTTAGTTTAGATTAAAGGGCAAAAGCAACATTGATGAAGAAAGGTTAGCTATATTTCTAGAGGAAGAGCTTCTAGGCATCTGACTGTCAGTAACCTCCTGTGATCTTGTCTGGTATCCTCATTATCATCTGAGAAGGAACAATACATGTGAACAAAGATGGATACTTCATCGATCTTGTCTCTTGATATATTCCAGAGCACAATATGGAGATAGCAGCTGCTCGGCAATACCGGCCATCCACATGTGTATAGGCTAGCTATTTAGAGTGGTGAGGAGTCAGTTGTTCAGAAGTTATGCTTCTAAGATCAACCAGTGGGTCGGCTGCAAAAAATCTATAAGCACATCCATTGATGCGCAAAACCTCTTCTGTTCCGCCTAGATTTAGGGTTGTAGTGCCTTCTCTGCATTAGGGAAAAGATAAAACAATATTTCATTGCCAGTTAAAATAATTCACTGAAGCCTGTCTTCGGTGGACTGGCTTCGAGATACTTGTTAGTTTTATGTGATCGTTCTATTGGTCCGCATCTATCTGTTTAATGCTGCCCAGTTGGGGTTCTGAAACTTGTCGCTCCAGTTTTATGTGATCCTGATTTCGGCCTGCATCTATGGTACTAATTCGTCGCACAGTTTATTGTTCTTCTGTGTTGATCTTATTTTACTATCCAGTTCTTTTTGCTGTGGAAATGCTACGAAATCCCCAATCCATGTGGACATGTCGATGTCAATAAAAAACTTTAGGTTTTATTTAGATTGTAATTTGGATACAGTTGGGAAATATCTATGCAACCTGATTTGTGCTTCTCAAAAACGCTATCTTATTTGCATAATACTTCGGCAATAGAAATGACTGATGTGGTCTGTTCAGCAATACCGAAGCAGCCTTATAAGTATTAGAGCAATGGCATGCTAAAATTTCAGAAATAAAATGACTCATGTGGTGTGGTATAGTAGTATTCAGCAATAGAAATGTATTGATATCGCAACATGATCAATTAGCATATTACTAATACGCTTTCGTTCGCACTGATTTAGCCATTTCCAACGAACTCGGGTGGAGATGGAGCTAGGAGTGGGCTCGCGGGAGGTGGTAGAAGGGGCTAGGTACTGTGCGCGGTAGTACCGGCCGGCCCAAGAAGACTTTTCCCTTTTTTTTTAATAACAATAAAGATGCAACTTGTAAAATCCAAAACTTAAGATCGAGAACTTCGATTGAGGCGAAACCAATTTTGTTGGAAAGAGGACGATAAGAGCTACCGAATAAGGTGAAAATATGAAAATAAGTGGGGGATGATTTTACATGAATTTACAGGTGCAACCTCTCAATACGAGAAACTGGGAAAATCATCCAACTCGAAAACGCAACAAGTAATACATGCGAAATCCATTTCCGATGAGCTAGAGGTTGTTATGAGAATGAACACAGGATCTAAAACATCACCTGGATAAGAAGCAAGAACACCCAAGAAACATGATGCAATGCATGCATGGGTTTGAGCTCTCTGCGAACGAGACGACCAAGTGATGCATTCGAGAGCCATCTTGATAGAGCGACCAACTATCCTATCAAGATCAAACCTTGACCTTGCATAATCCACTCGAGCAAACAAGCTACGTCTTCATCCTTCTTCAGCAATGCACGTTTCCATCTTCATCCAACTTCTTGAACGCACACGCCACCGTCTTCATTCTTCATCTTGTTGATGTCTTGAAGATGCACATGATATCTCACTCTCTCTTCTTCTTCAAGACATACTTGGCACTTGATCTTCTTAAACTTCTTCTTCTTGCAACCTTGACACCAACTCATGGTACAAGCATTGCCTATGAACAAAACCTATAAGAGAAACTCAACAGAACCATTAGTCCATAGGGATTGTCATCAATTACCAAAACCATACATGGGGGCTCCATTTTCTTTCAAGCATCCTCAACATTAACAAGACGCCAGGAGATCTAAAGAAAAAAAAACAAGTAGCTAGAAATCACGGGTGAAAAAATACAAGAAAGGAAAGGTTTATCGTTAAGAGAGGACGACATGTGGGACCCATGAGCCAGCAACGCCCTCAACATTTCAAAGGCTGCGGTAGATCCAAAGAAAAAAGACAATTAGCCTGAAATTAGGGGTAAAAATAGATCCAAGGAAGGAAACATGTATAGTTCGGAGAGATTGACACGTGCGACTCATTTGCAGCAGCAACCTCAACGTTAACACGACACGGGATCGAAAGAAGAAAAAAAAAGCAAAGTAGCCAGAAATCAGAGGTCAAAAATTAATCCAAGAAAGGAAAGATTTTTCGTTCAGAGAGGCTGATATGTGAGACCCATGAGCCAACAACGTCCTCAACGTTAACCAGGCGGTAGGGCATCGAAAGAAAAAAAAAGCAAGTAGCCAAAAATTAGGGGTCAAAAATAAATCCAAGCAGAAAGGAAACATTTATATTTCAGAGGGGCTGACATGTGGGACCGATCATCCAACATCATCCTCAACGTTAATCAGACAACAGGGGATCACACGAAAAAAGGCAAGCAGCCCGAAATTAGGGGTAAAAAATAAATCCAAAAAATGAAATGTTTATAGTTCAGACGGGCTGACATGTGGGGCTGATCTTCCAACATCGTCCTCAACGTTAACCGAACGGTAGGGGATAAAGAAAAAGGCAAGTGGCCAAATACCAGGTGCCAAAAATAATCTAAGAAAGGAAAATTTTATTGTACACAGATGATGGGTCCCATTTTGAAGAAGAGGCCTCAACGTTTCTAAGGCAGCACGGGATTGAAAGAAAAAGTCAAGTAACCAAAAATCAGGGGGTCAAAGAAAATCCAAGAAAAGAAACATTTATCGTTCAAAGAGGATGACATGCGGGACCCATGAGCCAGCAGCGTAAACGGCTCGATCGGAGATTGGAGACCGTGAACAATAGGTCGTGATCGAAGAAAAAAACATCGCTAGAGATGCTGCCACCAGGGACCAACAGCCCTGGGGGTGCGTATTTGGGTTGACTTGGCCGGCGCAACCGAGAATTCATCATACACCAGTCTCGGGCAACCATGTGCGACATTGATGAGTGCGGAGCACACCGTTGGAGAATCCCAAGAGGAAGGCATGATGAGCATAGTAGTAGTTTTCCCTCAGTAAGAAACCAAGGTTTACTCGACCAGTAGGAGAAACAAATCACTTCTGAAGGTGTTGCTAGCTGAATTTTGGTAGGACGCACTACCGGCAGCAATAACAAGGAACCTGCACACAACACAACCAAAATACTTTGCCCCAACTGTTGGAGATATGCCCAACAGGCAATAATAAAAAGGTTTATTGTTATATCTTAGTGTTCATGATAAATATTTACATCCCATGCTATAATTGTATTAATCGGAAACATTAATATTTGTGTGTTTTGTAAACATAAAAGAGTCCCTAGTAAGCCTCTTGTTAAACTAGCCTGTTGATTAGTAGATGATCATGGTTTCCTGATCATGAACAATGGATGTTATTAATAACAAGATCATATCATTAGGTGAATGATGTGATGGACATACACCCATAGTAAGCGTAGCAAATGATTAAGTCATTAAGTTTGTTTTGGTTCAAGCTTTAAGAATACGTAGTAACCTAATCCTTCGACCATGAGATCATCTTAATCACCTACACCGGATGAATGCTTTGACGACATCAAACACAACTTCGTAAATGGGTAGTTATAAAGGTGACATTAAGTATTCAGAAAGTATAGGTTGAAGCACGTGGATCAATAGTGGGATTTGTCCATCCAAATGATGAATAGATATACTCTGGGCCCTCTCGGTGGAATGTCATCCAATTAGCTTGCAAGCATGTGACTGGCTCACAAGGGATGTCATATCACGGTACGAGTAAAGAGTACTTATCGGTAACGAGGTTTAACTAGGTATAGAGATACCGACAATCAAACTTCAAATAAGTAAAATATAACGCGACAAAGGGAATCGGTATCGTATGTCAATGGTTCATTCGATCATGAAGTCATCATTGAATATGTGGGAGCCATTATGAATCTTCAGGTCCCGCTATTGGTTATTGATCGGAGAAGTGTCTCGATCATGTCTGCATAGTTCACGAACCGTAGGGTGACACACTTAAGGTTCGATGTTGTTTTAAGTAGATATGGAATATGGAAAGAAGTTCGAATATTGTTCGGAGTCTCGGATGGGATCCAGAACAACACGAGGAGTTCCGGAATGGTCTGGAGAATTAGATTCATATGGAAAGTCACATTCCAAGTTTTGTAATGGTCCGGTGAATTTATGGAAGGTTCCGGAAGGTTCTAGAATCATCCGAAACAATTCACTATGGCGGGTGGAGTCCCGGAGGGACTCCACCAACCCTAGCAAACCCACCAAGTGGGAAGGTGGAGTCCATGGTGGACTCCACCATGTTGGTCGGCCAAAGAAGAAAGGAAAGGGAGAAATCCCTTTCCCTCTAGGTTTCCAATTTTGGTAAGTTTGGGAGTTGGACTCCAAAGTGGTTTGGGGGAAACCCTAGGTTTTCCACCTATATATAGACGAGGAGAGGGCAGGGGGCAGGACACACGAAGCCAGCCGCACCACCAAGGGCACCCAAGGCCGGCGCCCCAAGTGCCCCCTCTCTCCCTAACCCTAGTTACTCCCTCCTCCCTCTCTCTCCTGCACTGCTTATGGCGAAGCCCTGTCGGAGATCTCCACCACCACCGTCACCATGCCATCGTGCTGGCGGGATTCCGAGGAGGATCTATGTAATATCTCAGGTTTAGAGACGATCGAGGGGTAGAATCTAGAAAGGGATGTGCATTGCATTGTAATTTACGGGGAAATTTCGCGCTTTTAAACAAAAACTGCATCGAAGGGGGACAAGTTTCTCTCTCGACACCTTACAGGGTTAGGGTTTCGAGAGTGCGACAAACCTGTTCCTTATTCAACTAAACTAGGGTTTTGAGAAGAGAGGGGAGAGTTTGCATCACAAACTTAAGTTGCATGGTTGAATTCTAAATTAAGTTGTATGATTGAATTCAATCCAAGTTTGAATTTGAATTTCAAATTCAAACATCAAATGAATATCACATTATCCAAACTTGAGATAATTTAATAAACAATTAGCCTTAATCAAGATTATAAATAACACAACAATAAAGTAAAGCTCATTAAGGAAAACTTGAGCTTTATTAATAATCACACAAGATACATTGTCACTTACAATATTCAAAATTGGAACAAATGAATATTACAACATATTACAAGAATTGGACAAAATGGAAAATGAAAAGAAAAGAAAAGTACAATTTAATGTTCTATCTTAACACTACAAGCTAGTCTTCATTTAGCCTTGTACTTGATGATCTCCATGATCCTTGGAGCATCAGGTTGTTTCCCTGCACACAAACACAAAGCAAATAAAAACAAGTGTTATGTCAAGTGGCATAGCCACTTGGCAGGTTAGCAAACAAATGAAATGAAGTGGATATGCTCAAGTCTCTGCCGAGCAGATCCATGCCACAGATAGGACCAAGTCCAAGTGCACAGCACTTGCACACACACACAACCAGGCAGCACACAAGGCTGTGTGCATGTGTAACACACACACACACCAGGGTGAGTCACCACAAGCTGCAGGTGGTGCTGTCGACCAACAAGAGCAAGCCAGCAGCATATAAAAGCTTTTCCCAGCCAAACCCTAGTCACTTGAATCATCCATCGGCAGAACTGAACTGGTAAGCCACCAAGAACACCAAGAACACCAAGAACAGCTAGAACAGATAGAACAGCCTCACTGTTCAATCTATTCCAGCACACCACTGAATTAAATCAAGTTTCATCAAGTCACCAGGAGGAGCAGGGCAAGCAAAGCAACCATAAGATCAACACAGAGGCAAACCTCTACACCAACAGCACATTCTAGGAGCTGGAGTGAGGTATACCACACAAGAGCCTGAGCAAGATCATACCTTGCTCATACTTAAGCATGCTTGCATCACAGGAGCACAGAAGGGTAGGAAAACCCTGGGTGTATCATCATTTGGTTACTAAACCAATTGGTGCCAGCAAGTACAACCAAGGCTAGAAGGAAATCAAACCAGGGAACATTGGTTGTGACAACACAGTGTCAAAACCAGAGAAATCCAGCATGGATTTACTCCTTGTAGCCATTCTGATTCACAAAGCACCTATTAGCCTAGCTAAACCATCAGATTGATAGGCAACATGTGCCTATCCTAGTTATCAACATTAAAGCTACTGGAAATTCACCAAGTGACTAGCCAGTGAGCATCTATCCATCACAGAAAGCCAACAAATAGGGGAGCTACCCTAGGGCAGCATATGACTACTGCCAGGGTCACCTCAAACCCTAGAACAGCCAAACCAACAAGCCAAATACAAATATCATCACCCTGATTGGGTTCAAAGAAGGGCTAGGGTTCCCAACCACTGTGGGCATCCATCTAGCCTAAGCCAATCCATTGTGATGATCATCACTGTATCACAGTTCACATCAATTATCCACTCCATCAATTAAAGCAACACAGATAATTGATATTAACAAGCAAACTTTGGAATAAACATTTGCTAATGATCCAGAGGATCACTACAAGTATCAGCTGATGCTTGAGCAAGCACCAGCACTGATTTGTGCCACACACATACACATAAATAGGTAACAGCAATGCACAGGCACAGGTAAGAAAACCAATTATCAGCTGTTGATGATCACATGATCATCAGAGCTTGCCATAGCATGCTAGGGCATGCTAGAGCATCACTAAGCAACAGAGCATGGACCAGATATTTAATTGGCCACAGATAATCAACAAGTGTTTCACAGATAACCAAATGGATAACCAAATGATTGTATCCAGAAGCACATCCAAGGCAGGATGAACCACTGGATCAAGATAAATAAGAAAAGCACTTGGTGCTCATCACTGAATCATGCAGTTAAACTAACAGTAATGCCCAATTGAGCATACACATGAAATTGAGCACAAGGGGCAGCATACCATTGCCCTGGTTCTTGCAAATAGCAAGGGATACACTTTGTAATCAAGCCAGGGCAGCCAAATTAATTACACATGCGTGTCTAGCAAGAACAGTAACTAGAACAGAGGCACATGGAAGAATTCAAGCCAAAAATGCAAGATTAAACAAGCATGTGGCTCTGAAACATGAACGGAAATGTGCACAACCAAGATAGCAAGAATTAAGCATAGCCATTAGGCAGAATAGGGCAGCACCGTAGCTAGGAATTCATGGCAGTAGCACAAGCGGCACAGCAATAGCACAAGTAGCGCAGCAGTAGCACAAACAACTAAGCTGCAGTACAACAGCTAGCACGGCCAGCACCTCTACGAGGACAAGCAGGCCGTGGTCAAGCTAGACGAAGAAGAGGTGGGGAAGAAGAAGTAGAAGGGTAGGAGAAGAACTCACCAGGGAGGAGGTGGTCGACGCGTGTGACGCCCCGGAACCGGTATCCTGAGGATTCCAGCGATCCCGCCGAAATCCGCACGATATCGATTCAGAGACGCCCTCTGATACGTCCAAAACGTATCTACTTTCCCGAACACTTTTGCTATTGTTTTGCCTCTAATTTGTGTATTTTGGATGCAACTAACACGGACTAACGCTGTTTTCAGCAGAACTGTTCTGGTGTCTAATTTTTGTGCAGAAATCCAGCTTTCAGGAAAAACCTCGGGATTTTGACGAAAGGGCCTATTTTCCCAGAATAATGACGGAGCCAGAAGGACAATTGAAGTGGAGGCCCGAGGGCCCCACACCATATGGCGGCGCGGCCCAGGGGGGGCCCGCGCGGCCATGTGGTGTGGCCCCCTCGGCTGGCCTCCGACGCCCCCCTTCGGATTACTTATTTGCCTCGACCTAAAAACGCACGGGGAGAAGTCGAAGTCGCCAGAAACCCTCCAGAATGCCGCCACATCGCGAAACTCCGTCTCGGGAGCCAGAAGTCTCCGTTCTGGCACTCCGCCGGGACGGGGAATTGGAGGAGATCATCACCGCCATCACCGCCAACG
>NC_061513.1:345395040-345438344 GCF_022539505.1 Lolium rigidum | reverse complement strand
GACATCTGGGCCTTCGAACTATCCTTCTGGGCCTTTTGACTCGTACAATTTCAGCCCACTCCAGAACATGAAAGTTCGGATTTTTCTCAAAAAAAAAACAGGAAAGTCCTATGCTTCGCCAAAACAAAAAACAAGGAGATTCAAGATATAAGTTGTAAAAATAAAGATTTAATTTATCCGTTTGCAATAGCTCAGAGCGAAATACACTGGTTTATTGTACGCAAAATAATCAAGATATCACATGTTTCTTGCACGGGAGGCCGACATCGGGGACCCATGAGCCGGCAGCGTCGTCAACGTTTCAAAGGCGGGGGTCGAAAATAAAAAAAAATAAAAAATCGGTTGGTAAAAAAATCCAAGAAAAGAAAAACATTTATCGTTCTGAGAGGATGACATGCGGGACCGATGAGGCAGCGGCATCCTCAACGTTTCCAAGGCGGCAGGGGATCAAAAGAAAAAAAAGGAAATAGCCAGAAATTAATTAGGGGTAAAAAATAAATCCACCAAAGGAAACTTTTATTGTTCATAGAGGATGACATGTGGGACCGACCGCCAACGAGCGTCCTCATCGTTTCAAAGGGGGCGGGGATCGAAATAAAAAGGCAAATAGCCGGAAATTAGGGGTCAAAAATAACTCCAAGAAAGGAAACTTTTATTGTTCGTAGAGGATGACATGCGGGACCCATGAGCCAGCAGCTTACTCAACGTTTCAAAGGCGGCATGAGATCGAAAGAAAAAGGCAAGTGACCAAATATCAGGAGCCAAAAATAATCCAAGATTTATTGTACATGCATAGAGGATGACATGTGGGTCCCATTTTGCAGCAGCGGTCTCAATGTTTGAAATGCGGCTTGAGATCAAAAGAAAAAGAAAGTAGCTAGTAATTAGGGGGTCAAAAAAAATCCAAGAAAAGAAAGTTGATGGACATAGAGGATGACATGCGGGTCCCTTGAGCTAGCAGCTTACTCGACGTTTCAAAGGGGGCAGGGGATCAAAAGAAAAAGGCAAGCCAAAAATCAGCGGGTGAAAAAAAATCCAACAAAGGAAACTTTTATAGCACATAGAGGATGACATGCGGGTCCCATGAGCCGAGCAGGTTCCTCAACGTTTCAAACGTGGCATGAGATCGAAAGAAAAAGGCAAGTGACCAAATATCGGGAGCCAAAAATAATTCAAGAAAAGAAACATGATTTACATAGAGAATGACATGCGGGTCCCATTTAGCAGCGAGCGGTATCACCGTTTGAGAGGCGAGCGGGGATCGAAAGAAAAAGGCAAGTGACCAAATATGAGGTGTCAAAAAAAATCCAAGAAAAGAAAGTTTTATAGTACATAGAGGATGACATGCGGGTCCCATTTAGCGGCAGCGGTATCACCGTTTGAGAGGCGGCGGGGATCGAAAGAAAAAGGTAAGTGACCAAATATGAGGTGCCAAAAATAATTCAAGAAAAGAAAGTTTTATAGTGCATAGAGGATGACATGCGGGTCCCAGTTAGCGACAGCGGTATCACCGTTTGAGAGGCGGCGGGGGATCGAAAGAAAAAGGCAAGTGACCAAATTTGAGGTGCCAAAAAAACTCCAAGAAAAGAAAGTTTTATAGTACATAGAGGATGACATGCGGGTCCCATTTAGCAGCAGCGGTATCACCGTTTGAGAGGCGGCAGGGGATCGAAAGAAAAAGGTAAGTGACCAAATATGAGGTGCCAAAAATAATTCAAGAAAAGAAAGTTTTATAGTGCATAGAGGATGACATGCGGGTCCCGAGTTAGCGACGGCGGTATCACCGTTTGAGAGGCGGCGGGGGATCGAAAGAAAAAGGCAAGTGACCAAATTTGAGGTGCCAAAAAAAACTCCAAGAAAAGAAAGTTGATTGCACATAGAGGATGACATGCGGGTCCCATTTAGCAGCGAGCGGTCTCAACGTTTCCAAGGCGGCAAGGGATCAAAAGAAAAAGGAAGTAGCCGGAAATCGGGGGTCAAAAAAATCCAAGAATAGAAAGAATTTTGGTTCATAGAGGATGACATGCGGGACCCATGATCCTGCATCGTAAACGGCTCGATCGGAGAACGTTGAACGAGATGGCGCGATCGAGAAAAAAACAATGCCGAGAGGCTTCCATCCGGGCCCTACATCCCTCGGCGGTGCGGATTTGCGTTGACTCGGCCGGCGAACCCGAGAATTCGCGATGCACCACGTCCCGGGCCACCATACGCGACGTTTTGGCCGCTTTCGTCGGGCTAGGTGGCCTCAAAAACGAGAAAAAAAAGTTTTGACATGCACCACGGAGGGACCAAAATCGTCGGCCATGGTACACCAGCAACCACGGCGCGACTTCAACTTCGTCGGCCATGGCAACTTTTCTTGTAGTGTTAATACTGGAGGGGGTTCGGACGATAACCTGAAGGTGGACTTTTTAGGCATAGATGCATGCTGGATAGCGGTCTATGTACTTTGTCGTAATGCCCAATTAAATCTCACAATACTCATCATAATATGTATGTGCATGGTCATGCCCTCTCTATTTGTCAATTGCCCAACCGTAATTTGTTCACCCAACATCTCGTTTATCTTATGGGAGAGACACCTCTAGTGAACTATGGACCCCGGTCCAATTCTCTATACTTGAAATACAATCTATCGCAATACTTGTTCTACTTGTTTTCCGCAAACAATCATCATCCACACTATACATCTAATCCTTTGTTACAGCAAGCCGGTGAGATTGACAACCTCGCTGTTTCGTTGGGGCAAAGTACTTGGTTTGTGTTGTGCAGGTTCCACGTTGGCGCCGGAATCCCTGGTGTTGCGCCGCACTACATTTCGCCGCCATCAACCTTCAACGTGCTTCTTGGCTCCTACTGGTTCGATAAACCTTGGTTTCATACTGAGGGAAAACTTGCCGTTGTACGCATCACACCTTCCTCTTGGGGTTCCCAACGGACGCGTGTTGTACGCGTATCAGCAGGGCCGGGCCAGCTGCGCGGGCTGGGTCGTTCGGCCTGGCCGCTTTCTTTCTTTTTTTTCAGAAAATGAAAATATATTTTCAGAGGCTTAAAAATAATCGGAAAAATGCAAATGAGGTACTGTTGGATTCGTTATGAAAAATGTTTCAATATGAGACTAAATTTGGAATAAAAATATAAACTTTATAAAATCAAAATTTGACATACATGTCTATGTGGCTATAGTGCCCTTTTAGGGTTTAAATCGTTTTCTCAACTAAATAATTTTATAAGTTTCGAAACCTCCAGACAAAATAGAGTATTGTTCGCAAATATTTGGAAACCAACATTTTAGAAAATACTTTTATATAACTCCAAAAAGTTTTTATTCTTTGTGAATTTTCAATCAATTTCAAACAATCAAGCATCAAATTTATTTTAGTTCACATTCCAAAATTTTGAAAATTTCGGGATGTGCCAGACTACCACTCTTAAAAGAAATCCCGTCCTCGAGATTTGAGAAAGGCTAGAAAGAAAAGGTTTTGGGCTCAGGTCTTCTAATGGGTTCATACTCACTATTGATTCTTTTCCGAACATCTCCGAGGAAATTTCAGAAGTTAACCTCGGGCTTTGAAAACGTTACACTAAACCATATGCGGTTATACCATCAACGGTATCCATTCTTATGAGGGTACTCATCCCATGGGTATTCTATTTTACTTGACTATAACCAGGGGGAACTCCTTGTGATACCATCTCCAAGTACCATCTCATGCGACATCTCGTATAATCCATAATCTAAGGGTATGGATTCTACCACCCTTAAAAGCAACTTTTGTAGATGGTTTTGGGTCTTGGGTCTTGGGTTTAGGCTAAGCTCTTCTTGGATATGACTTGACACATCCGAGGATATGACTTAACCTCAGGTCATCTTTTGAAAACATCTATGGCTTAGGGCTTCTGAGTTAATATCCAATAGGCGAATATCTATTCACATATAGTGAACCACATATCTCTCCAAGGTGAGTCGAATAGGTTTCCTTCATAGAAGGGCTTCTAATCCAAAATGTTTAGTTGTTGAACTACTTTTAATACTGATGGGTCACTCCTTGGGTCAAACGAAAGACCAACATGAGATTACTTCAAGGCATCCTTCATATTCTTACTTGTCGGTGTCATCGACGGTCTTCCGCTATTCTTCATCTAGTGGTTGGATCTTCAAACTCACCGTAGTCCTACGGTTGGCAGCACTTTCCTACTATAAAGGCATAATATTTATTCATCATATGGTTCAGGCTTATCAGCGATGTCTCTCTTGTAGGTATGTCTCTCTAAAAGAGAACTAATGGTGGTCTAGTCTATTTCTATATTGGATGCATCAAGTTTATATTCTAGTCCTTCGGTGTATCTTCGTGTGTTGTGCAATTTGCATCGGAGTCTTTCTTCAAATCTTCGTTAGTCTTCTATGAAACACTTCTTGTAGAGTCGAAGAATATCACATGAAGCATTAGTCCCTGACTTCAGGTACAAGATCATCATCTCTACTTCCTTGATGGTTTCAGGGGTAGGCCATCTAAAGAAAAGAGGAAATTATTTTTGAAAACGGAGTAGGCGAGAATACTAGAAGTTCAAAATCCAAACATATTTTTAATTGAAATAGGATTAGACAAAATTTTCATCCTAGGGTCTTCCTATTTCTAATCCAAACCTAGGGTCTCGATCCTACGAGCAGCACTATGCTCTCATACCATTCAGTAGCACCCTACCTTTTAATAAAGGCAAGATACCTGTGTATAGTGCTATTCCCGGGATCATCGATAGCACACACATTACAAAATATAGTAATCATTGCAATAGTATCAAATTACTACATCTTTGATCCAAAGGGTAAAGTAAAACCTTACAATTTGCATAGTCACATGGACTAGCTCATATGAAATGTTCGAGAATAAACACGGCGGAAAGTAAATCAGCAATGAGCCTTCATCATCTTCATGTGCCACGAGCGAATCATGTTGGAATGTAGACTCGAGATCCTACCACGTACCTCTCCTCAGAAAATCTTGCACGTTTGAATATGCAGCCCCACGGATGGAGGTCAGTACAATGATGTACTGGCAAATGACACTTATATGGTGGCGGTTTTTAGGCATGACTATCTAGATGATATTTGGCTAGTGGAGTTTAGGCAAATTTGCATAAAGCCAATTTTATCCTACATTTTATTTAAAACAAAACATTTTACAAAACTTGTAATGATGTCATAAAAAGTACCATGGTTACATCTCCCACGCACTATTCGACAGTTGCTAACCAAAATTTTAACTTATTCAGAAAGGGTGATGAGATTCCTCCGTACATTTCCTGCCTAGTATCTCAAATTGTCCATAACCGGGGACACGGCTAAGATCTTAGGTTTAACTCTCGAGAGGTTGCGCTCTTTACCCACAATTCGCAACCAAGCCTTTTTGCCAAAATTCTTCATCTTCATTAAGGCCAGGACGAGGTCACTACGAAGCTTTTCTTTAGTAGCCCCTCTACCTACCGGATCCGCCTGTACCCAGAAACTCCACCCACTGGCGGTACCCTAGGCGAGGTTTCCCACTAAATACTTAGCCAAGACAGAGCCCATATTGTATTGTGGTTGCACTGGAAGCTATCTAAAACATGGACGACATAATAATCTCTTTAATCCTGGGTGGCAACCACTATTTAACCGCGCGCTCTCAGGCACCCACCCGTCCACTGGTCCATCCCCAGGGATCGGAGCCCTGAGCAGCCGCCCACCACTCAACCAATCCACCCAGGTGATTCATTAAGGTTGTTAATTTTAATTCTCAATACTCACAATCCAAAAATATCAAAACAGCAGTGGCATTTTGTTATTGCTAAGCACATACTAAGAATACTAGCAATGGTTCAAGGGTGGCTACACACTACTAGGATTGATGAGCATAGCATAACTTTTGAAAACAAAATCCTACCATGCATACTAGTTTGAAAAACACTAATGCATAGTAAAATAGGTAGGAATTGAATGTCACTTGCCTTTTTGTAGTTGAAGCGCGTTCACTTCTCTTAATCAAAATACGTGCCTCTCCGTACAAACTATAACATAGAATATAGCACAACATAAACACACAATTCAACAACAACAAAATCAAACAAGACAACAATCGGAAATCGCTCTATGGTACTAAGGTGTGGCACGAGGTTTGGCTTGCAAGACATGGCCTTGAGGTGTTGGAATGGCTAAGTCATATGATTCGAAAGAGATGGATTATCCAAGATATAATTGAAGAATCTTTATGCTTTACAAAAGCATGAAAGGGATTTGAAACGGCTTATGTGAGTTGAACCACATAAGTGACAAATAGTGCAACAACAATACTACTGAATAAGTGCGACAACAATTACTCAAAATAGTATGAACTACACATAGGCTTGGGTATAAACAATAGAATTACTCAATTTAGTCATTTTTAAGTTGAATAGTTTTAAACCAAGTCAAAGGAGTGAATGAAAATGAATTTGGATAGACACGATATTGGTTCAAGGTAAAGTGTCTAGTGGTATTGGTGTGTGGATGTGATCATGAGTTTCACCTTCACAAAAGAATCATGTTGAGGAAGAAATATAGAAAACAATAATGAATATATACTCAAATTCTCATGTTTGAATTTGAATATTTGCAAAGAGATTCAAATATTTTGGACGGTGGTGCTATTGGATGAAGTACTGTAAACCAAGGCTTATGCAATGGAAAACGCTTACGTTCGGCCAACCGATCGCGCTAAAAAATTGGTTGCTTCTCCCGTGCGCGTCTTTCCGATTGGGCCCACACACCACTCTTTAGCTCCTGCCTTATCCCCTTGCCGTTCCTCAGCCACATGTTTCCAAGTCTCTCTTCGTCTCTCATCTCTCTGTTCTCTGATCTTTGATCTCTCTTCTCCCGGTGGTTTCGCACATGGCCGCCGCCCCGGCACCTAGGACTTAAGCCGGTGTAGACCACCACACACCATTGTTGCCTTCTCACCTAGGCCGCCTCCCACTACGCCCCATCACGTTTCCATGTCGAAGAGCTTGAAATGTCGTGGTGGAAGGAAGGGGCTTCGCCGGTGGGGATGCTACGAGGCGGCCCCTCTTCCTCCCGTGGCGAGGCATCCCCTTCTCCTCCTGCAGCAAGGCCGGTCAAGCTCCTCCCCAGGCGAGGTCATCCCTGCTTCTCCCCCCTCCGTCCTGCTACAGTGCAGGGAGGGGCAGGTGCTACCAGCCTATCTCCTGATAATGTAGTTTTATTTAATTAATTGTGGTGAGAAAGTTATTCATTATTGTTGTAAAGTACTAAATCATTTTGTTGTGAAGATTTCTAGCAAGGTAAACTGTGAACGTGTTGGATTTTTGTTGTAAATACCGATTCTCTTTTGTTTTTTTTATGGATAGATATTATTGTAAAAGTATCAGTAATTTGTTTAAAGATTTTTTTAGAAATCAGCTGCAGATAAATTTTCCAGGGGAAATATTTTTAAATGTTCTAATCGTCATTATTTTCCGTGGGAAACGGTTGTGATTATTGTTGTAAATGTCTCTATATTGTGATGCAAACAGATTTTCTCAGACTAGGGAAACGTTGATTTTGTTAATTATTTTTTGTTGTAAATGATGGTGGTTAATGTTGTAAATAACTATATAATATGGTGCAAAGAGAAATTTCAGATTGGGTTAATGTTGTTTTGTTAGTAATTTTTGTTGTAAAAGATGGTGGTTAAATTTGCAAATGACTATTATTTAAAATTTGTAATGCGACATTGATTTTTGTCTACACCTGCGTTGTGGTGGGTTTTTGCTGCAAGGTATGCGAGTTGTTTATTCGGAAGATGTGGGAAGGAGAGGAGAGTGGACAATGCCTTTTCCGGGGAGACCATGTGGATGACGTCAGGGGAAAGCGACATTTACTGGCCGGGACCATCCAACGGTCTCAGCTGTGTCATCCAACAGCGCGCGCACGACCAGTTTTGCGCCCAAATCGGTCGGCCGACGCCTAGCGCCCCCCCTTATGCAATTGTCATAGTGTGACAACACTTATCAGAGTAGCACAAGGTCACACCTAGCATTGGATATGAACTAATGATATATTGAACTACTCAAGTAACTCATTTGAAAATTGAATAGTTCGAACTAAGCGAAAGGATTGAATGGCATGAGGTTGTATATGCATGAATGATATCGGGATTTGGTACAAAGGTTTATCACATGTGATATGGTGTAGAGTATCTCCACCCTACTAAAACAAGGTAAAAATCTAAACTAGGACATGTCACACTTTACTCAACCAACTCAATTGTTATTTGAATAATATGAACTAGACAACCAGGGGTAAGTATGCATTATCTGTGAACATGATAAAGAATTATTTGTCGAAATCCGACGGATAGAACTTAAGATATGAATTTTACAAAATTATACCGAATCGGCTACAGATTTAATGGTGTACGAAAAGTTGTCCGAGCAAGTTGCTCGGATGGAAAAACTTCCTATATGAAAGTTGTAGAGTGTCTAATTACAAACTTAACGGAAGAACCATTATTCTAAACGGAAGTGTAGATCTAAAAAATAGAATTGCAAATCTATGTAAAAAGAGCGAAAATAGAATTATTACCGCGCAAGGGATTCATCGAGTCGCGGCGTTTCCCAAAATAGCATTGCGGATGTTGCGTCCCGTGCGTTACACCATCTGACGCAGTTGTTACACCATCTGACGCAGTTACCATCTGCCGCGAACTGCGTCGCGAGAGAGCAGCGCTGCGCGCGGAGAGAGAGGGGAGAGGTGTCGGTCGCCTTGTGGTGTGCTGGGGAGGTTCCCTAGGTGGGTATTTATAGGCTGAAATCAGAGAGAGATTTGTTTAGAGAGGCGAGGTGGGACTAAAGAAAAGGAAAACGGGGGCACGTCGTGCAGCGCGCGGTCGCGGGTGTGGGAGCTGGCGCGGGTGGGGCTGGCGTTGGGCCAGGGAGCGGCCTGGGGCGCTGCTGGGCCGGAAAAAAAAAGAAAAAGGGCAGGGCAGGGGAGGCGTGGGCGAGGTGGTGGGGAGGTGGGCTGGGGCGACATGGGCCGCGGCGAGCGACGCCGTGCTGCCTGCCGCGCGCGGGCGAGCAGGGCCGGGCCAGTTGCGCGGGCTGGGTCGTTCGGCCTGGCCGCTTTCTTTCTTTTTTTTTTCAGAAAATGAAAATATATTTTTGGAGGCTTAAAAATAATCGGAAAAATGCAAATGAGGTACTGTTGGATTCGTTATGAAAAATGTTTCAATATGAGACTAAATTTGGAATAAAAATATAAACTTTATAAAATCAAAATTTGACACACATGTCTATGTGGCTATAGTGCCCTCTTAGGGTTTAAATCGTTTTCTCAACTAAATAATTTTATAAGTTTCGAAACCTCCGAACAAAATAGAGTATTGTTCGCAAATATTTGGAAACCAACATTTTAGAAAATACTTTTATATAACTCCAAAAAAAATTTATTCTTTGTGAATTTTCAATCATTTTCAAACAATCAAGGATCAAATTTATTTTAGTTTACATTCCAAAATTTTGAAAATTTCGGGATGTGATAGACTACCACTCTTAAAAGAAATCTCGTCCTCGAGATTTGAGAAAGGCTAGAAAGAAAAGGTTTTGGGCTCAGGTCTTCTAATGGGTTCATACTCACTATTGATTCTTTTCCGAACATCTCCGAGGAAATTTCAGAAGTTAACCTCGGGCTTTGAAAACGTTACACTAAACCATATGCGGTTATACCATCAACGGTATCCATTCTTATGAGGGTACTCATCCCATGGGTATTATATTTTACTTGACTATAACCAGGGGGAACTCCTTGTGATACCATCTCCAAGTACCATCTCATGCGACATCTCGTATAATCAATAATCTAAGGGTATGGCTTCTACCACCCTTAAAAGCAACTTTTGTAGATGGTTTTGGGTCCTGGGTCTTGGGTTTAGGCTAAGCTCTTCTTGGATATGACTTGACACATCCGAGGATATGACTTAACCTCGGGTCATCTTTTGAAAACATTTATGGCTTAGGGCTTCTGAGTTAATATCCAATAGGCGAATATCTATTCACATATAGTGAACCACATATCTCTCCAAGGTGAGTCGAATAGGTTTCCTTCATAGAAGGGCTTCTAATCCAAATGTTTAGTTTTTGAACTAGTTTTAATACATCACTCCTTGGGTCAAACGAAAGACCAACATGAGATTACTTCAAGGCATCCTTCATATTCTTACTTGTCGGTGTCATCGACGGTCTTCCGCTATTCTTCATCTAGTGGTTGGATCTTCAAACTCACCGTAGTCCTATGGTTGGCAGCACTTGCCTACTATAAAGGCATAATATCTATTCATCATATGGTTCAGACTTATCAGCGACATATCTCTTGTAGGTATGTCTCTCTAGATTTACCATTCCGCATACAAGAGCGAGCAATATGAGTAGTCGTCATGGGGGCCAATCCATGCCGCACCCAATCATTTTCTTGTTTTCAGTTTGGTATATCTCGTATTCTAACTCTTGGTCAACCTCACGAGTTTGACAAAATAATAATAAAAAATCCATGGAGATTTGAATCAATGTTTCAATCCCCATTATTGAATTGTTTAGAAAACATTTCTATCGATCCCTAGCTAGGGTTTTGCGTATCTCACAAACTATACTTCTTCATCTTGACAGGAAATATCAAGGTTGGGTTCCCTAGTGTTGTCTTCATGGCGAGTTGCCGAGATACCATTCTTTGGGTTGGGTATAGACGAGAATACATAGAAAGATCTAAAGAAGATTTCCTACCCAACCACATCAGATCAAGGCAATTCGGTAAACAACAATCATCTAACAAGCATCACGCAACATGGTTCAAACAACATAGTATGGTCGTACCACAACTTGGTAAGATCAGTACTTTGTTATTTTATCGTTGGTTCGCTAAAAGAGAACTAATGATGGTCTAGTCTATTTCTATATTGGATGCATCAAGTTTCTATTCTAGTCCTTCGGTGTATCTTCGTGTGTTGTGCAATTTGCATCGGAGTCTTTCTTCAAATCTTCGTTGGTCTTCTATGAAACACTTCTTGTAGAGTCGAAGAATATCACATGAAGCATTAGTCCCTGACTTCAGGTACAAGGTCATCACCTCTACTTCCTTGATGGTTTCAGGGGGTAGGCCATCTAAAGAAAAGAGGAAACAATTTTTGAAAACGGAGTAGGCGAGAATACTAGAAGTTCAAAAGCCAAACATATTTTTAATTGAAATAGGATTAGACAAAATTTTCATCCTAGGGTCTTCCTATTTCTAATCCAAACCTAGGGTCTCGATCCTACAGGCAACACTATGCTCTCATACCATTCTGTAGCACCCTACCTTTTAATAAAGGCAAGATACCTGTGTATAGTGCTATTCTCGGGATCACTGATAGCACACACATTACAAAATATAGTAATAATTGC
This sequence comes from Lolium rigidum, assembly GCF_022539505.1. Lineage (NCBI taxonomy): Eukaryota > Viridiplantae > Streptophyta > Magnoliopsida > Poales > Poaceae > Lolium > Lolium rigidum. Next base: position 345,426,896 of record NC_061513.1, on the reverse strand, counting down.
AATAGTATCAAATTACTACATCTTTGATCCAAAGGGTAAAGTAAAACCTTACAATTTGCATAGTCACATGGACTAGCTCATATGAAATGTTCAGAATAAACACAGCGGGAAGTAAATCAGCAATGAGCCTTCATCATCTTCATGTGCCACAGTCAGTCATGTTGGAATGTAGACTCGAGATCCTACCACGTACCTCTCCTCAGAAAATCCTGCACGTTTGAATATGCAGCCCCACTGATGGAGGTCAGTACAATGATGTACTGGCAAATGACACTTATATGGTGGCAGTTTTTAGGCATGACTATCCACATGATATTTGGCTAGTGGAGTTTAGGCAAATTTGCATAAAGCCAATTTTATCCTACATTTTATTTAAAACAAAACATTTTACAAAACTTGTAATGATGTCATAAAAAGTACCATGGTTACATCTCCCAGGCACTATTCGACAGTTGCTACCCAAAATTTTAACTTATTCAGAAAGGGTGATGAGATTCCTCCGTACATTCCCTGCCTAGTAGCTCAAATTATCCATAACCGGGGACACAGCTAAGATCTTAGGTTTAACTCTCGAGAGGTTGTGCTCTTTACCCACAATTCGCAATAAAGCCATTTTGCCAAAATTCTTCATCTTCATTAAGGCCAGGACGAGGTCACTACGAAGCTTTTCTTTAGTAGCCCCTCTACCTACCGGATCCGCCCGTACCCAGAAACTCCACCCACGGGCGGTACCCTAGGCGAGGTTTCCCACTAAGTACTTAGCCAAGACAGAGCCCATATGGTATTGTGGTTGCACTGGAAGCTATCTAAAACATGGACGACATAATAATCTCTTTAATCCTGGGTGGCAACCACTATTTAACCGCGCGCTCTTAGGCACCCACCCGTCCACTGGTTCATCCCCAGGGATTGGAGTCCTGAGCACCCGCCCACCACTCAACCAATCCACACAGGTGATTCATTAAGGTTGTTAATTTTAATTCTTAATACTCACATTCCAAGAATATCAAAACAGCAGTGGCATTTTGTTATTGCTAAGCATACTAAGAATACTAGCAATAGTTCAAGGGTGGCTACACACTACTAGGATTGATGAGCATAGCACAACTTTTGAAAACAAAATCCTACCATGCATACTAGTTTGAAAAACACTAATGATAGTAAAATAGGTAGGAATTGAATGTCACTTGCCTTTTTGTAGTTGAAGCGCGTTCACTTCTCTTAATCAAAATACGTGTCTCTCCGTACAAACTATAACATAGAGTATAGCACAACAAAAACACAGAATTCAACAACAACAAAATCAAACAAGACAACAATCGGAAATCGCTCTATGGTACTAAGGTGTGGCACGAGGTTTGGCTTGCAAGACATGGCCTTGAGGTGTTGGAATGGCTAAGTCATATGATTCGAAAGAGATGGATTATCCAAGATATAATTGAAGAATCTTTATGCTTTACAAAATCATGAAAGGTATTTGAAACGGCTTATGTGAGTTGAACCACATAAGTGAAAAATAGTGAACAACAATACTACTGAATAAGTGCGACAACAATTACTCAAAATAGTATGAACTACACATAGGCTTGGGTATAAACAATAGAATTACTCAATTTACTCATTTGTAAGTTGAATAGTTTTAAACCAAGTCAAAGGAGTGAATGAAAATGAATTTGGATAGACACGATATTGGTTCAAGGTAAAGTGTCTAGTGATATTGGTGTGTGGATGTGATCATGAGTTTCACCTTCACAAAAGAATCATGTTGAGGAAGAAATATAGAAAACAATAATGAATATATACTCAAATTCTCATGTTTGAATTTGAATATTTGCAATGCGATTCAAATATTTTGGACGGTGGTGCTATTGGATGATGTACTGTAAACCAAGGCTTATGCAATTGACATAGTGTGACAACACTTATCAGAGTAGCACAAGGTCACACCTAGCATTGGATATGAACTAATGATATACTGAACTACTCAAGTAACTCATTTGAAAATTGAATAGTTCGAACTAAGCGGAAGGATTGAATGGCATGAGGTTGTATATGCATGAATGATATCGGGATTTGGTTCGCGGAGCCTAATGGGTAACAAAGATTCATCACATGTGATATGGTGTAGAGTATCTCCACCCTACTAAAACAAGGTAAAAATCTAAACTAGGACATGTCACACTTTACTCAAACAACTCAATTGTTATTTGAATAATATGAACTAGACAACCAGGGGTAAGTATGCATTATCTGTGAACATGATAAAGAATTATTTGTCAAAATCCGACGGATAGAACTTAAGATATGAATTTTACAAAATTATACCGAATCGGCTACAGATTTAATGGTGTACGAAAAGTTGTCCGAGCAAGTTGCTCGGATGGAAAAACTTCCTATATGAAAGTTGTAGAGTGTCTAATTAAAAACTTAACGGAAACCATTATTCTAAACGGAGGTGTAGATCTAAAAAAATAGAATTGCAAATCTACGTAAAAAGAGCGAAAATAGAATTATTACCGCGCAAGGGATTCATCGAGTCGCGGCGTTTCCCAAAATAGCATTGCGGATGTTGCGTCTCGTGCGTTACACCATCTGACGTAGTTGTTACACCATCTGCCGCGAACTGCGTCGCGAGAGAGCAGCGCTGCGCGCGGAGAGAGAGGGGAGAGGTGTCGGTCGCCTTGTGGTGTGCTGGGGAGGTTCCCTAGGTGGGTATTTATAGGCTGAAATTAGAGAGAGATTTGTTTAGAGAGGCGAGGTGGGACTAAAGAAAAGGAAAACGGGGGCACGTCGTGCAGCGCGCGGTCGCGGGTGTGGGAGTTGCCGCGGGTGGGGCTGACGTTGGGCCAGGGAGCGGCCTGGGGCGCTGCTGGGCCAGAAAAAAAAAAGGAAAAGGGTAGGGCAGGGGAGGCGTGGGCGAGGTGGTGGGGAGGTGGGCCAGGGCGACATGGGCCGCGGTGGGCGACGCCGTGCTGCCTGCCGCGCGCGGGTGAGCAGGGCTAGGCCAGCTGTGCGGGCTGGGTCGGTCGGCCTGGCCGCTTTCTTTCTTTTTTTTCAAAAAATGAAAAAATATTTTTGGAGGCTTAAAAATAATCGGAAAAATGCAAATGAGGTACTGTTGGATTCGTTATGAAAAATGTTTCAATATGAGACTAAATTTGGAATAAAAATATAAACTTTATAAAATCAAAATTTGACATACATGTCTATGTGGCTATAGTGCCCTTTTAGGGTTTAAATCGTTTTCTCAACTAAATAATTTTATAAGTTTCGAAACCTCCGAACAAAATAGAGTATTGTTCGCAAATATTTGGAAACCAACATTTTAGAAAATAATTTTATATAACTCCAAAAAGTTTTTATTCTTTGTGAATTTTCAATCAATTTCAAACAATCAAGGATCAAATTTATTTTAGTTTACATTCCAAAATTTTGAAAATTTCGGGATGTGACAGACTACCACTCTTAAAAGAAATCTCGTCCTCGAGATTTGAGAAAGGCTAGAAAGAAAAGGTTTTGGGCTCAGGTCTTCTAATGGGTTCATACTCACTATTGATTCTTTTCCGAACATCTCCGAGAAAATTTCAGAAGTTAACCTCGGGCTTTGAAAACGTTACACTAAACCATATGCGGTTATACCATCAACGGTATCCATTCTTATGAGGGTACTCATCCCATGGGTATTCTATTTTACTTGACTATAACCAGGGGGGACTCCTTGTGATACCATCTCCAAGTACCATCTCATGCGACATCTCGTATAATCCATAATCTAAGGGTATGGCTTCTACCACCCTTAAAAGCAACTTTTGTAGATGGTTTTGGGTCTTGGGTCTTGGGTTTAGGCTAAGCTCTTCTTGGATATGACTTGGCACATCTGAGGATATGACTTAACCTCGGGTCATCTTTTGAAAACATCTATGGCTTAGGGCTTCTGAGTTAATATCCAATATGCGAATATCTATTCACATATAGTGAACCACATATCTCTCCAAGGTGAGTCGAATAGGTTTCATTCATAGAAGGGCTTCTAATCCAAATGTTTAGTTGTTGAACTACTTTTAATACTGATGGGTCACTCCTTGGGTCAAACGAAAGACCAACATGAGATTACTTCAAGGCATCCTTCATATTCTTACTTGTCGGTGTCATTGACGGTCTTCCGCTATTCTTCATCTAGTGGTTGGATCTTCAAACTCATCGTAGTCCTACGGTTGGCAGCACTTGCCTACTATAAAGGCATAATATCTATTCATCATATGGTTCAGGCTTATCAGCGACGTCTCTCTTGTAGGTATGTCTCTCTATATTTACCATTCCTCATACAAGAGCGAGCAATATGAGTAGTCGTCATGGGGGCCAATCCATGCCGCACCCAATCATTTTCTTGTTTTCAGTTTGGTATATCTCGTATTCTAACTCTTGGTCAACCTCACGAGTTTGACAAAATAATAATAAAAAATCCATGGAGATTTGAATCAATGTTTCAATCCCCATTATTGAATTGTTTTGAAAACATTTCTATCGATCCCTAGCTAGGGTTTTACGTATCTCACAAACTATACTTCTTCATCTTGATAGGAAATATCAAGGTTGGTTTCCCTAGTGTTGTCTTCATGGCGAGTTGCCGAGATAACATTCTCTGGGTTGGGTATAGATGAGAATAGATAGAAAGATCTAAAGAAGATTTCCTACCCAACCACATTAGATCTAGGCATTTCGGTAAACAACAATCATCTAACAAGCATCAAGCAACATGGTTCAAACAACATAGTATGGTCGTACCACAACTTGGTAAGATCAATACTTTGTTATTTTATCGTTGGTTCGCTAAATAAGAACTAATGGTGGTCTAGTCTATTTCTATATTGGATGCATTAAGTTTCTATTCTAGTCCTTCGGTGTATCTTCGTGTGTTGTGCAATTTGCATCAGAGTCTTTCTTCAAATCTTCGTTGGTCTTCTATGAAACACTTCTTGTAGAGTCGAAGAATATCACATGAAGCATTAGTCCCTGACTTCAGGTACAAGGTCATCATCTCTACTTCCTTGATGGTTTCAGGGGGTAGGCCATCTAAAGAAAAGAGGAAATATTTTTGAAAACGGAGTAGGCGAGAATACTAGAAGTTCAAAATCCAAACATATTTTTAATTGAAATAGGATTAGACAAAATTTTCATCCTAGGGTCTTCCTATTTCTAATCCAAACCTAGGGTCTCGATCCTACAGGCAACACTATGCTCTGATACCATTCTGTAGCACCCTACCTTTTAATAAAGGCAAGATACCTGTGTATAGTGCTATTCCCGAGATCACTGATAGCACACACATTACAAAATATAGTAATCATTGCAATAGTATCAAATTACTACATCTTTGATCCAAAGGGTAAAGTAAAACCTTACAATTTGCATAGTCACATGGACTAGCTCATATGAAATGTTCAAAATAAACACAGCGGAAAGTAAATCAGCAATGAGCCTTCATCATCTTCATGTGCCACAGGCAGTCATGTTGGAATGTAGACTCGAGATCCTACCACGTACCTCTCCTCAGAAAATCCTGCACGTTTGAATTTGCAGCCCCACGGATGGAGGTCAGTACAATGATGTACTGGCAAATGACACTTATATGGTGGCAGTTTTTAGGCATGACTATCCACATGATATTTGGCTAGTGGAGTTTAGGCAAATTTGCATAAATAAAATTTTATCCTACATTTTATTTAAAACAAAACATTTTACAAAACTTTTAATGATGTCATAAAAAGTACCATGGTTACATCTCCTAGGCACTATTCGACAGTTGCTACCCAAAATTTTAACTTATTTAGAAAGGGTGATGAGATTCATCCGTACATTCCCTGCCAAGTAGCTCAAATCTTCCATAACCGGGGACACGGCTAAGATCTTAGGTTTAACTCTCGAGAGGTTGTGCTCTTTACCCACAATTCGCAACCAAGCCTTTTTGCCAAAATTCTTCATCTTCATTAAGGCCAGGACGAGGTCACTACGAAGTTTTTCTTTAGTAGCCCCTTGATGTCTACGGGTGCTTCTATTCTTGTAGACAGTGTTGGGCCTCCAAGAGCAGAGGTTTGTAGAACAGCAGCAAGTTTCCCTTAAGTGGATCACCCAAGGTTTATCGATCTCAGGGAGGAAGAGGTCAAAGATATCCCTCTCATGCAACCCCGCAACCACAAAGCAAGAAGTCTCTTGTGTCCCCAACACACCTAATAGGTGCACTAGTTCGGCGAAGAGATAGTGAAATACGAGTGGTATGAATAAATAGTAGCAGTAGCAACGGTGCCGAGAAAAGTGCTTGCTGGCGTGTAGTTGATGGTGGTAATATTGCAGCGAGTAGTAAAACAAGTAAAACGAGAAACAAGCAGCGATAGCAGTATTTAGGAACAAGGCCTAGGGATCATACTTTCACTAGTGTACACTCTCAACTTTGATCACATAACAGAATAGATAAATGCATACTCTACACCCTCTTGTTGGATGATGAACACCACTAAATGTGTAGGATTACACGAACCCTCAATGCTGGAGTTAACAAGCTCCACAATATTCAATGTTCATATTTAAATAACCTTAGAGTACATGACAGATCAACACAACTAAACCAAGTACTAACGTAGCATGCACACTGTCACCTTCACGCTACGAAAGGAGGCATAGATCACATCAATACCATCATAGCAATAGTTAACTTCATAATCTACAAGAGATCACAATCATAGCCTACGCCAAGTACTAACACGGGGCACACACTGTCACCATTACACCGTGCAGGAGGAATAAACTACTTTAATAACATCACTAGAGTAGCACATAGATAAATTGTGATACAAACACATTGCAATCATAAAGAGATATAAATAAGCACTTCACTATGCCATTCATAACAGTGAATAAGTATTCTGTGAAATATAGCCTAAGAGACCCACACGGTGCACACACTCGTCACCTTTACACACGTGGGACAAGGAGTCTCCGGAGATCACATAAGTAAAATTCACTTGACTAGCATAACGACATCTAGATTACAAGCATCATCATATGAATCTCAATCATGTAAGGCAGCTCATGAGATTATTGTATTGAAGTACATAGGAGAGAGATGAACCACATAGCTACCGGTACAGCCCCGAGCCTCGATGGAGAACTACTCCCTCCTCATGGGAGACAGCAGCGTTGATGGAGATGGCGGTGGTGTCGATGGAGGAGCCTTCCGGGGCACTTCCCCGTCCCGGCGGCGTGCCGGAACGGAGACTCCTGTCCCCGGATCTTGGCTTCGCGATGGTGGCGGCTCTGGAAGGTTTCTCGTACCGTGGCTTTTCCGTATCGAGGTTTTAGGTCGAGGGGGCTTAAATAGGCGAAGAGGCGGCGTCAGAAGGTCAACGAGGCAACGACACCATAGGGCGGCGCGGCCAGGGCCTGGGCCGCGCCGGCCTATCATCTGGGGCCCCGTGGCCCCCCTCCGGCGGCTCTCGGGTGTTCCGGAAGCTTCGTGGAAAAATAGGATGCTCGGGCGTTGATTTCGTCCGATTCCGAGAATATTTCCTTACTAGGATTTCGAAACCAAAAACAGCAGAAAACAGGAATTGGCCCTTCGGCATCTCGTCAATAGGTTAGTTCCAGAAAATGCATAATAATGACATAAAGTATGCATAAAACATGTAGATATCATCAATAATGTGGCATGGAACATAAGCAATTATCGATACGTCGGAGACGTATCAGCATCCCCAAGCTTAGTTTACGCTCGTCCCGAGCGAGTAAACGATAAACAAAGATAATTTACGGAGTGACATGCCATCATAACCTTGATCATACTATTGTAAACACATGTAATGAATGCAGCGATCAAAACAATGGTAATGACATGAGTAAACAAATGAATCATAAAGCAAAGACTTTTCATGAATAGTACTTTCAAGACAAGCATCAATAAGTCTTGCATAAGAGTTAACTCATAAAGCAATAATTTACAGTAAAGGCATTGAAGCAACACAATGGAAGATTAAGTTTCAGCGGTTGCTTTCAACTTGTAACATGCATATCTCATGGATAGTTGTCAATGCAAAGCAATATAACAAGTGCAATATGCAAGTATGTAAAAATCAATGCACAGTTCACACAAGTGTTTGCTTCTTGAGGTGGAGAGAAATAGGTAAACTGACTCAACATAAAAGTAAAAGAATGGCCCTTCGCAGAGGGAAGCATTGATTGCTATATTTGTGCTAGAGCTTTTATTTTGAAAACATAAAGAGAGCATAAAAATAAAGTTTTGAGAGGTGTATGTTGTTGTCAACGAATGGTAGCGGGTACTCTAACCCCCTTGCCAGACAAACCTTCAAAGAGCGGCTCCCATTTTATTTTATTTTTGGGTGGCACTCCTTCCAACCTTTCTTTCACAAACCATGGCTAACCGAATCCTCGGGTGCCTGCCAACAATCTCATACCATGAAGGTGTGCCTTTTTATTTTAGTTTTATTATGATGACACTCCTCCCAACCTTTGCTTACACAAGCCATGGCTAACCGAACCCTTCGGGTGCCGTCCAACAATCACATACCATGGAGGAGTGTCTATTTTTGTTAATTAATTTGGGATCGGGAATCCCATTGCCAGCTCTTTTTGCAAAATTATTGGATAAGAGGATGAAGCCACTAGTCCATTGGTGAAAGTTGCCCAACAAGATTGAAAGATAAACACCACATACTTCCTCATGAGCTATAAAACATTGACACAAATCAGAGGTAATAAATTTTGAATTGTTTAAAGGTAGCACTCAAGCAATTTACTTTGGAATGGCGGAGAAATACCATGTAGTGGGTACGTATGGTGGACACAAATGGCATAGTAGTTGGCTCAAGGATTTTGGATGCATGAGAAGTATTCCCTCTCGATACAAGGCTTAGGCTAGCAAGGCTTATATGAAACAAACACAAGGATGAAGCGGTGCAGCAAAACTCACATAAAAGACATATTGTAAACATTATAAGACTCTACACCGTCTTCCTTGTTGTTCAAACTCAATACTAGAAATTATCTAGACCTTAGAGAGACCAATTATGCAAACCAAATTTTAGCAAGCTCTATGTATTTCTTCATTAATAGGTGCAAAGTATATGATGCAAGAGCTTAAACATGAGCACAACAATTGCCAAGTATCAAATTATCCAAGACATTCTACCAATTACTACATGTAGCATTTTCCGTTTCCAACCATATAATAATTAACGAAGCAGTTTCAACCTTCGCCATGAAAAATAAAAGCTAAGAACACATGTGTTCATACGAACCACCGGAGCGTGTCTCTCTCCCACACAAGCATTTATTCAAACAAAAACAAGAACAAGAACAAACCGACGCTCCAAGTAAAGTACATAAGATGTGACCGAATAAAAATATAGTTTCAGGGGAGGAACCTGATAATGTTGTTGATGAAGAAGGGGATGCCTTGGGCATCCCCAAGCTTAGACTTTTCACTCTTCTTGATCGTAGTATATCATCCTCCTCTCTTGACCCTTGAAAACTTCCTTCACACCAAACTCGAAACAAACTCATTAGAGGGTTAGTGCATAATCAAAAACTCACATGTTCGGAGGTGACACAATCATTCTTAACACTTCCGGACATTGCTCAAAGCTACTGGAAGTCAATGGAACAAATAAATCCATCCCACATAGCAAAAGAGGCAATGCGAAATAAAAGGCAGAATCTGTCAAAACAGAACAGTCCGTAAAGACGAATTTTATTGAGGCACCAGACTTGCTCAAATTGAATGAAAGTTGCGTACATATCTGAGGATCACTCACGTAAATTGGCATAATTTTCTGAGTTACCTACAGAGAATTTTGCCCAGATTCGTGACAGCAAAGAAATCTGCTTTACGCGCAGTAATCCAAATCTAGTATGAACTTTTCTATCAACGACTTTACTTGGCACAACAAAACACTAAACTAAGATAAGGAGAGGTTGCTACAGTATTAAACAACTTCCAAGACACAAATATAAAACAAAGTACTGTAGCAAAATAACACATGGGTTATCTCCCAAGAAGTTCTTTCTTTATAGCCATTAAGATGGGCTCAGCAGTTTTAATGATGCACTCGCAAGAAATAGTATTTGAAGCAAAAGAGAGCATCAAGAAGCAAATCCAAAACACATTTAAGTCTAACATGCTTCCTATGCATAGGAATCTTGTAAATAAACAAGTTCATGAAGAGCAAAGTAACAAGCATAGGAAGATAAAACAAGTGTAGCTTCAAAAATTTCAGCACATAGAGAGGTGTTTTAGTAACATGAAAATTTCTACAACCATATTTTCCTCTCTCATAATAACTTTCAGTAGTGTCATGAGCAAACTCAACAATATAACTATCACATAAAGCATTCTTATCATGAGTCTCATGCATAAAATTATTACTCTCCACATAAGCATAATCAATTTTATTAGTAATAGTGGGAGCAAATTCAACAAAGTAGCTATCATCAAATATAGGAGGCATATTGTAATCATAATCAAATTTATCCTCCATAACAGGTGGCAACAAAAGACTACTATCATTATAATCATCATAAATAGGAGGCAAAGTATCATCAAAGTAAATTTTCTCCTCAATGCCCGGGGGACTAAAAAGATCATGCTCATCAAAGCCAGCTCCCCCAAGCTTAGAATTTTCCATAGCATTAGCAACAATAGTGTTCAAAGCATTCATATTAATAACATTCCCATTAGCATGCATATAAAGTTCCATGGGTTTTTTAATTCTCTCTTCAAACACATCATGTCCTAATTCAAGATAAAGTTCATAAAGATCTCTCATATTTTTGTTGTTTTCCATTATGCCTAACTAGTGTAAACAAGAAACAAAAAGTTGCAATTGCAGGATCTAAAGGAAATAGCTTCGAGCACAAACACAATGGCGCCGTAAAAGTACTTTACCCGGAACCGAAGTATGAGTGCCTTTTACCTTTCCTCCCGGCAACGGCGCCGTAAAAGTGCTTGATGTCTACGGGTGCTTCTATTCTTGTAGACAAGTGTTGGGCCTCCAAGAGAAGAGGTTTGTAGAACAGCAAAGCAAGTTTCCCTTAAGTGGATCACCCAAGGTTTATCGATCTCAGGGAGGAAGAGGTCAAAGATATCCCTCTCATGCAACCCTGCAACCACAAAGCAAGAAGTCTCTTGTGTCCCCAACACACCTAATAGGTGCACTAGTTCGGCAAAGAGATAGTGAAATACAGGTGGTATGAATAAATAGTAGCAGTAGCAACGGTGCCAGAAAAGTGCTTGCTGGCGTGTAGTTGATGGTGTTAATATTGCGAGCGATAGTAAAACAAGTAAAACAAGAAACAAGCAGCGATAGCAGTATTTAGGAACAAGGCCTAGGGATCATACTTTCAGTAGTGGACACTCTCAACTTTGATCACATAACAGAATAGATAAATGCATACTCTACACCCTCTTGTTGGATGATGAACACCACTAATCGTGTAGGATTACACGAACCCTCAATGCCGGAGTTAACAAGCTCCACAATATTCAATGTTCATATTTAAATAACCTTAGAGTGCATGACAGATCAACACAACTAAACAAGTACTAACGTAGCATGCACACTGTCACCTTCACGCTACGAAAGGAGGCATAGATCACATCAATACCATCATAGCAATTGTTGGGGGGATGACCCCCGGTATGCCAAAGGCATGCCAAACCGGATGGTTTGAGCCATCAAGATACCGGTTTAATGTTCATACCGGAACTTAGAGGTAAGAACTTAGCTAAGTGAAGCTAAGCCGGTATCCCCAAGAGGGGTATGCCGGAACCGGGTAAGAAGATACCGGGCCACCGGAGGGAACGAGCAGGTCGGCAGAACTGGTCAAAGATTCTCTCCAGAGCTAGAAGACAAAGATGAGCTAAGCAAAGTAACTTTAGACGAAGGGCTGACGATAAAGAGAAGGATGACGGTCAAAGAAGCCGGAGGACGTCAGCATCTCTGATTAAAGAGGACTCCGGTGTCTTCTATGATTAAAGTAGCTTTGTAAAGTAGTTTGTCTAGTCAAAGATGCCATTAGGGTTTCTTGCCCTGTAAGCCACCCTCTCCCCTATATAAGGAGAGGGGGCAGCCCTTCTTACGGACACGCGTATGAACACTGAAGAACTTGTACTGAGAAACTTGTAGCCTGTTGAGATCAATAAAGATGATGATCTAGAGCGAGTTCTTCCTTATGTCTTTCTTCTTCAACCTCTAGCCTTGGCTAAGTTCTGGAGGAAACCATCCGGAAGTTCATCCCATCTAATCACAAACCCTCCCCCGAATCCTCTTGCGTCCATTCGGCCCCAACTTAAGCCATCCTATGGCATCTGTCTGTTCACCACGACGACAGCAATAGTTAACTTCATAATCTACAAGAGATCACAATCATAGCCTACGCCAAGTACTAACACGGGGCACACACTGTCACCATTACACCGTGCAGGAGGAATAAACTACTTTAATAACATCACTAGAGTAGCACATAGATAAATTGTGATACAAAACACATTGCAATCATAAAGAGATATAAATAAGCACTTCACTATGCCATTCATAACAGTGAATAAGTATTCCGTGAAATATAGCCTAAGAGACCCACACGGTGCACACACTCGTCACCTTTACACACGTGGGACAAGGAGTCTCCGGAGATCACATAAGTAAAATTCACTTGACTAGCATAACGACATCTAGATTACAAGCATCATCATATGAATCTCAATCATGTAAGGCAGCTCATGAGATTATTGTATTGAAGTACATAGGAGAGAGATGAACCACATAGCTACCGGTACAGCCCCGAGCCTCGATGGAGAACTACTCCCTCCTCATGGGAGACAAGCAGCGTTGATGGAGATGGCGGTGGTGTCGATGGAGGAGCCTTCCGGGGCACTTCCCCGTCCCGGCGGCGTGCCGGAACGAGACTCCTGTCCCCCGCATCTTGGCTTCGCAATGGCGGCAGCTCTGGAAGGTTTCTCGTACCGTGGCTTTTCCGTATCGAGGTTTTAGGTCGAGGGGGCTTAAATAGGCGAAGAGGCGGCGTCAGAAGGTCAACGAGGCAACGACACCATAGGGCGGCGCGGCCAGGGCCTGGGTCGCGCCGGCCTATCATCTGGGGCCCCTGTGGCCCCCCTCTGGCGGCTCTCGGGTGTTCTGGAAGCTTCGTGGAAAAATAGGATGCTGGGCGTTGATTTCGTCCGATTCCGAGAATATTTCCTTACTAGGATTTCTGAAACCAAAAACAGCGTAAAACGAGAACCGGCCCTTCGGCATCTCGTCAATAGGTTAGTGTCAGAAAATGCATAATAATGACATAAAGTATGCATAAAACATGTAGATATCATCAATAATGTGGCATGGAACATAAGAAATTATCGATACGTCGGAGACGTATCACCCCTCTACCTACCGGATCTGCCCGTACCCAGAAACTCCACCCACTGGCGGTACCCTAGGCGAGGTTTCCCACTAAGTACTTAGCCAAGACAGAGCCCATATGGTATTGTGGTTGCACTGGAAGCTATCTAAAACATGGACGACATAATAATCTCTTTAATCCTGGGTGGCAACCACTATTTAACCGTGCGCTCTCAAGCACCCACCCGTCCACTGGTTCATCCCCAGGGATCGGAGCCCTGAGCAGCCGCCCACCACTCAACCAATCCACCCAGGTGATTCATTAAGGTTGTTAATTTTAATTCTCAATACTCACAATCCAAAAATATCAAAACAGCAGTGGCATTTTGTTATTGCTAAGCATACTAAGAATACTAGCAATGGTTCAAGGGTGGCTACACACTACTAGGATTGATGAGCATATCATAACTTTTGAAAACAAAATCCTACAATGCATACTAGTTTGAAAAACACTAATGCATAGTAAAATAGGTAGGAATTGAATGTCACTTGCCTTTTTGTAGTTGAAGCGCGTTCACTTCTCTTAATCAAAATACGTGCCTCTCCGTACAAACTATAACATAGAATATAGCACAACATAAACACACAATTCAACAACAACAAAATAAAACAAGACAACAATCGGAAATCTTTGGTACTAAGGTGTGGCACGAGGTTTGGCTTGCAAGACATGGCCTTGAGGTGTTGGAATGGCTAAGTCATATGATTCGAAAGAGATGGATTATCCAAGATATAATTTAAGAATCTTTATGCTTTACAAAAGCATGAAAGGGATTTGAAACGGCTTATGTGAGTTGAACCACATAAGTGACAAATAGTGAAACAACAATACTACTGAATAAGTGTGACAACAATTACTCAAAATAGTATGAACTACACATAGGCTTGGGTATAAACAATAGAATTACTCAATTTACTCATTTGTAAGTTGAATAGTTTTAAACCAAGTCAAAGGAGTGAATGAAAATGAATTTGGATAGACACGATATTGGTTCAAGGTAAAGTGTCTAGTGATATTGGTGTGTGGATGTGATCATGAGTTTCACCTTCACAAAAGAATCATGTTGAGGAAGAAATATAGAAAACAATAATGAATATATACTCAAATTCTCATGTTTAAATATGAATATTTGCAAAGCGATTCAAATATTTTGGACGGTGGTGCTATTGGATGAAGTACTGTAAACCAAGGCTTATGCAATTGACATAGTGTGACAACACTTATCAGAGTAGCACAAGGTCACACCTAGCATTGGATATGAACTAATGATATATTGAACTACTCAAGTAACTCATTTGAAAATTGAATAGTTTGAACTAAGCGGAAGGATTGAATGGCATGAGGTTGTATATGCATGAATGATATCGGGATTTGGTTCGCGGAGCCTAATGGGTAACAAAGGTTCATCACATGTGATATGGTGTAGAGTATCTCCACCCTACTAAAACAAGGTAAAAATCTAAACTAGGACATGTCACACTTTACTCAAACAACTCGATTGTTATTTGAATAATATGAACTAGACAACCAGGGGTAAGTATGCATTATCTGTGAACATGATAAAGAATTATTTGTCGAAATCCGACGGATAGAACTTAAGATATGAATTTTACAAAATTATACCGAATCGGCTACATATTTAATGGTGTACGAAAAGTTGTCCGAGCAAGTTGCTCGGATGGAAAAACTTCCTATATGAAAGTTGTAGAGTGTCTAATTACAAACTTAACGGAAGAACCATTATTCTAAATGGAGGTGTAGATCTAAAAAAAACAAAATTGCAAATCTACGTAAAAAGAGCGAAAATAGAATTATTACCGCGCAAGGGATTCGTCGAGTCGCGGCGTTTCCCAAAATAGCATTGCGGATGTTGTGTCTCGTGCGTTACACCATCTGACACAGTTACCATCTGCCACGAACTGCGTCGAGAGAGAGCAGCGCTGCGCGCGGAGAGAGAGGGGAGAGGCGTCGGTCGCCTTGTGGTGTGCTGGGGAGGTTCCCTAGGTGGGTATTTATAGGCTGAAATCAGAGAGAGATTTGTTTAGAGAGGCGAGGTGGGACTAAAGAAAAGGAAAACAGGGGCACGGCGTGCAGCGCGCGGTCGCGGGCGTGGGAGCTGGCGCGGGTGGGGCTGGCGTTGGGCCAGGGAGCGGCCTGGGGCGCTGCTGGGCCGGAAAAAAGGAAAAGGGCAGGGGAGGCGTGGGCGAGGTGGTGGGGAGGTGGGCCGGGGCGAGATGGGCTGCGGCGGGCGACGCCTTGCTACCTGCCGCGCGCGGGCGAGCGGGGCCGGGCCAGCTGCGCGGGCTGGGTCGTTCAGCCTGGCCACGTTCTTTCTTTTTTTTTGAGAAAATGAAAATACATTTTTGGAGGCTTAAAGATAATCGGAAAAATGCAAATGAGGTACTGTTGGATTCGTTATGAAAAATGTTTCAATATGAGACTAAATTTGAATAAAAATATAAACTTTATAAAATCAAAATTTGACATACATGTCTATGTGGCTATAGTGCCCTTTTAGGGTTTAAATAGTTTTCTCAAATAAATAATTTTATAAGTTTCGAAACCTCCGAACAAAATAGAGTATTGTTCGCAAATATTTGGAAACCAACATTTTAGAAAATACTTTTATATAACTCCAAAAAGTTTTTATTCTTTGTGAATTTTCAATCAATTTCAAACAATCAAGCATCAAATTTATTTTAGTTTACATTCCAAAATTTTGAAAATTTCGGGATGTGACAGAACGGTGTTTTAGTCAATCTCTTTTAGAAAATATTAGCATGTGCCAAGTGATTCAAAAATCGAATGACTCCAAAAATCCATTTGCACGGAGTTTCTTCATGCGTTCCTTTCTAACATGACCTAAATGGCGGTTCCACAAATAAGTGGAATTCAAATTATTTTCCTTATGGAATTTTAGCGTCGGTGCTATGCATGTGTGTTTCACCATTAAGATTTATAATAACTTATCCATCGTACATGGTGTATGGACATAATTTGAACAACTCATTGTTTTCATTTGACCAGAGAAAAATAACAATTATTAAGTTCTTTATTATAAATCTGAAGAGCTAGGTAGAATGCCAACGACGAACATAATAACACTTTATTTTGTTCTAGGCGTGTATTATTACCACATTCCTTATCAGTCACTTAGGCTATTGTATTTTTGTATTGCGTTGTGTTGTATGACATTTCATACCAACCAATATGGTACAAATACCCAAGAATTCCATTGTGTGACCAATCAAAGAATACATTCATAACATGTATATCATCTATATACACTTGAGCTAGACTTTCTAGTCTTTTCTTTATTTCTGCCAAAATCATTTTGTAGTTTCTCTTTCGACTTCCTCATATTTCAAAAAATACTTCAACATCAATAACTTCTAAGCTTGTTGGTCAAATACCAATAACCTTGAGGTTTGTACTTTGAAGTTGATCATCACATGACAAATGTTCCAGATTCCACTATTAGTAACCTTATAATGTGATGAACAATTTCACTCATAATTTTATCCATCAAATCATGACAACTTCATGATGAAGCTACTATGGCTCATATGGATATGCGAATATAGTTAGTGCCCAACTAGTTGGAGGATTGGGACACCTAGCGTCTTCAACCTTCATACATTCCCATAAAACTTATGAGTGTATGTAGTCTCACTAAATTATATTCTACAACTTGTAATAAGGTCTTAGATATCACATATATCTCACACCTTGCTTATTTCTGAAAACAAACTTTTCAGCTCCTTAGTTTTCAAAAGGATTTGAACATCAAGTTTCACGGAGACAAGATAATTTTAGATACTAATTGAAACCATTGCTCTTCGAATCAGCAATTTGAGGATTACCAAAAGTTTGTAAAAGGACTTAATCATTTCTTGATTCTTTAACAATATGGTACTAGTCAAAGCACGGGCATGATGTCCATCATCAACGGGCATGATCTTCATCATCGTCGGAGGGGCGTCAAGGCCCATGGCACCGTCTTCATGGTTGTCCACCACTTGTATTAACTATTACAACTACTATCAAATAAAACTACTACATGGTGAATCGATATGAAATTAAGACAACCATAAGGCTCCTGCCGGTTGCCACAATACAATAAGGATCACCTCATACATCAAATATATTCATAATCACATCATGGCCATATCACATCAGCAAACCATGCAAAAACAAGTTAGACGCCTCTAATTTTGTTTGCATATTTTACGTGGCTTAGGGTTTCCAAGTAAGATCCGATCTACCTATGAACATGGACCACAACGCTAATACAAGTATTGTCAATTGCAAATTGTAAATTGGATCTTAACTATGGTGAGGTAAACTGACACCCGCAAAGCCACTTATGCAATATAAGTTGCATGCCAAGCGTGGAGCAAATATCATGAACGCGGTCATGTAATGTTAGCCTGGGCCGCTTCATCCCATCATGCCGCAAGATGAAAAATACACGATAAGCAAACGACAACAAAAGCATCAACGCCCACAAAACCATTGTGTTCTACTCGTGCAACCAATCTATGCATACACATCACTCTGATACCACTGTAGGGATTTGTAGCATAGAAAAAAATTGCTACCGCAAGAACAAATAACAAGCCAAGATCTAATCTAGTAGATGGTAGCAACGAGGTGAAGATCAACATACCCTCAAAGATCGCTAAGCGTTAACGAGATAAATATCGTGGTTCATGTAGTCGATCACTTGCCGCTTTCAAAAGTGTGTAGAAGATCTTGACGGTGCCACAATCGGGTAGCACCTCCGCACTCGGTCACACGTACGGTGTCAATGAAGACATCCTCCCCTGTTCCAGCGGGGAGCGGATGTAGTAGATTGTGGTGACCCTGCATACCACTGCATGTTGTAGTATGCCAGTCGTTGATATAACATTCACGAAGTACCATTCCGCAAATATTACATCCCTCAGAGTAGTACAACAGAACATAGCAGGTCCATAACTCATTCATTTATTATTACAAATATCATACACATGTCGTCTCGGAGCTCCTCTTGGGTCCTAAGAGGAATACTCCTGGGTTCAAGGCGAACCCAACTTAGCTTACAATATAAGAGTCTCATTAAGTTATACATTTATTTCCTCGAGCAGCTAAATACTACGAGTTCGGGCTGCTCGGCTACTACTACTACTACTCGAGATGTTCAGGCTTGATCTCCTCCGGAAGCCTCCCCGGTTCCGTAGACGATGAGGTAGTCTACGCCCTCGATACCTCCAGAGAGGTCTGGTTCTTCATAGCCGATGATCTCGGCTCCTTCATTGCTGCCGTAGTCCTCCTCCAGACGATTCAGACAATCTAAGCATGGGATTTAAGAGGGTATGAGTACGAGCGTACTCAACAAGTTCATTATAGATAAGAGGTGTTTAATGCTCTAGCTACGATATTAGACCAGAAAGTCTAATACCAATGCAAGTTTTGATAATCATTTCTTCAAGAGATTGCTTTTATTCCAAAGAGCTATGTCTGTCAGCCTTCACCGGTTTACTAGAACTTCATGGAGCTCCTTTCCGGCCGCGTTCGCAGCTTCCTTATCCCGAACAGGGAGTGACAGTCACAGCTTCTTTACACTCGCAGAGGTGTGTTGCTTTACCCATAAGAGATCTTAACCTTGGTGCCAACCGGGCAGCTTTCCCGTCCACACTTCCTTCGGTGTGAGGCCCGGTATAAGGTCTAGCCAATCATGTTCCTCCGCTACCTCGAACACCCACCCGTTGTTGCATGCCCCGACCCTGGGTCCACGCCGGTCCCATTATTCCCGTAATTTCAGGGTGGACCCCGACCACGACGACAGTGCTGGGCTCTACCAGACACTCCTACACCGGTAGCTGCAACCCATCATAGACAGCATTACCGTGGGGAATTAGAATGGGATCCCCACCCTCCGGTTGTTCCGCAAGATACAAATGCTACGGCAAGCAATGCTTTACCGTGGGGAATTAGAATGGGATCCCCACCCTCCGGTTGTTCCGCCAGGTACAACTGCTACGGTAAGCGCATTCGTTGATGAATGAGAGGTGGAAACACTTTTGACTACTTCGTCCCACTCCGGATCTTATGGTTAACACGGGTATTACGGCACAAGAATCACTGGCGACATTTGTTGTTTAATCCTAGATGGATATAAGCCCGTGCAATGGAACCTCCACCATATCAACACAATCCATGGTTCCATTGCCCACCACATCGTCATATTCATAGTTATGAAAGTAGTGGTTTTGATTTTTATGCAATAGTGATAACCATAATACTTTGCAAGTAATTTGATAGAAATACTCAAATGGCATGAGCAAGTGATGAACTTGCCTGAACACTGCAAAGTTTTGCAGTTGGAAGGTGTGGACTGACCCTTGTCCTCTGTCTCTGAAAAATAGCATCATTGTCCGATAAGGGCAATGGTTAAAGAAGCAATATGCATGATTCCAGTTTTAGGGTTTGATTCCCCCCTTCCGATGTCGTTATTATATCATGTGAGAGGTTAATACTAAGAATAATTTAGGGATACTTTGTTTAGGGTAAAATACAACCTTGAAATGTTGTCAAGGTGTTTTTAAAGTCCAAATGCATTGATGGACTTATTTTCATTTTAGAAAATAATATGTGTGATTTAAATTCTTATTTAAATCTTCAAAATAAGACTTATTCTTAATTGTCTTCAAAAATTCTCCTTGATATTTTATTTAAATAGAGAATTTTATGCTGATCCATCTTCATATTTTTAATTTATTTTTTAGAGCTTCTAAGCATTTCTTATTTAATTTCAAAGTTTCTGCATTTATATGAATTGTGAAATGACTGAAATACCCCTGGGCCCCACCTGTCAGGTGGCCCAACGGGTTGAGTCAAACCCGAGCCGCCCCAACCGGCTCGGTCGGACTCAGACGCGCTCCTCCTCTCCTCTCACGCGAAACCCTAACTTCTCTCTCTCGCTCTGGCGACCAAAATCGCCTCCGCCGTCGCCGATTTATCCCCGCCGCCTCAGGCCGTCGCCGGCGACGAGGTGCTGCGGATCTGAGTCGCCGTTCGACGGCGAACCAGATGGTCCGCGTCGATCTGTCGCTGGCGCCGCTGTTCGCTCGCCATCGACCCGCCAGTACGCCAGACCTTCAGCGTCTGCCGCCGCCATGCGGTGGAGAGGCCGTGGCCCTTCATCCAGGCGCCTCCCCCGCGCGTGGTGCAGCGCTAGGGTGCGGTGGTGGTCGCCAGGCTTGGCTTGGCCAGGCCTGGTGCCGCCGTGCTCCGGCGCGCGCCGCCTTGGCCGCCATGACCGCGTCGGCCACCTCCTCCCTGGTGAGTTCTTCTCCTACCCTTCTACTTCTTCTTCCCCACCTCTTCTTCGTCTAGCTTGACCACGGCCTGCTTGTCCTCGTAGAGGTGCTGGCCGTGCTAGCTGCTGTACTGCTGCTTAGTTGTTTGTGCTGCTGCTGCGCTACTTGTGCTATTGTTGTGCCGCTTGTGCTACTGCCATGAATTCCTAGCTATGGTGCTGCCCTATTCTGCCTAATGGCTATGCTTAATTCTTGCTATCTTGGTTGTGCACATTTCTGTTAATGTTCCAGAGCCACATGCTTGTTTAATCTTGCATTTTTGGCTTGAATTCTTCCCTGTGCCTCTATTCTAGTTACTGTTCTTGCTAGACACGCATGTGTAATTAATTTGGCTGCCCTGGCTTGATTACAAAGTGTATCCCTTGCTATTTGCAAGAACCAGGGCAATGGTATGCTGCCCCTTGTGCTCAATTTCATGTGTATGCTCAATTGGGCATTACTGTTAGTGTAACTGCATGATTCAGTGATGAGCACCAAGTGCTTTTCTTATTTATCTTGATCCAGTGGTTCATCCTGCCTTGGATGTGCTTCTGGATACAATCATTTGGTTATCTGTGAAACACTTGTTGATTATCTGTGGCCAATTAAATATCTGGTCCATGCTCTGTTGCTTAGTGATGCTCTAGCATGCCCTAGCATGCTATGGCAAGCTCTGATGATCATGTGATCATCAACAGCTGATAATTGGTTTTCTTACCTGTGCATGTGCATTGCTATTACCTATTTATGTGTATGTGTGTGGCACAGATCAGTGTTGGTGCTTGCTCAAGCATCAGCTGATACTTGTAGTGATCCTCTGGATCATTAGCAAATGTTTATTCCAAAGTTTGCTTGTTAATATCAATTATCTGTGTTGCTTTAATTGATGGAGTGGATAATTGATGTGAACTGTGATACGTTGATGATCATCACAATGGATTGGCTTAGGCTAGATGGATGCCCACGGTGGTTGGGAACCCTAGCCCTTCTTTGAACCCAATCAGGGTGATGATATTTGTATTTGGCTTGTTGGTTTGGCTGTTCTAGGGTTTGAGGTGACCCTGGCAGTAGTCATATGCTGCCCTAGGGTAGCTCCCCTATTTGTTGGCTTTCTGTGATGGCTACAAGGAGTAAATCCATGCTGGATTTCTCTGGTTTTGACACTGTGTTGTCACAACCAATGTTCCCTGGTTTGATTTCCTTCTAGCCTTGGTTGTACTTGCTGGCACCAATTGGTTTAGTAACCAAATGATGATACACCCAGGGTTTTCCTACCCTTCGTGCTCCCGTGATGCAAGCATGCTTAAGTATGAGCAAGGTATGATCTTGCTCGAGCTCTTGTGTGGTATACCTCACTCCAGCTCCTAGAATGTGCTCGTTGGTGTAGAGGTTTGCCTCCGTGTTGATCTTATGGTTGCTTTGCTTGGCCCTGCTCCTCCTGGTGACTTGATGAAACTTGATTTAATTCAGAGGTGTGCTGGAATAGATTGAACAGTGAGGTTGTTCTATCTGTTCTAGCTGTTCTTGGTGTTCTTGGTGTTCTTGGTGGCTTACCAGTTCAGTTCTGCCGATGGATGATTCAAGTGACTAGGGTTTGGCTGGGAAAAGCTTTTATATGCTGCTGGCTTGCTCTTGTTGGTCGACAGCACCACCTGCAGCTTGTGGTGACTCACCCCGGTGTGTGTGTGTGTTACACATGCACACAACCTTGTGTGTCTGCCTGGTTGTGTGTGTGTGCAAGTGCTGTGCACTTGGACTTGGTCCTATCTCGTGGCATGGATCCGCTCGCGAGACTTGAGCATATCCACTTCATTTCATTTGTTTGCTAACCTCGCCAAGTGGCTATGCCACTTGACATAACACTTGTTTTTATTTGCTTTGTGTTTGTGTGCAGGGAAACAACCTGATGCTCCAAGGATCATGGAGATCATCAAGTACAAGGCTAAATGAAGACTAGCTTGTAGTGTTAAGATAGAACATTAAATTGTACTTTTCTTTTCTTTTCATTTTCCATTTTGTCCAATTCTTGTAATATGTTGTAATATTCATTTGTTCCAATTTTGAATATTGTAAGTGACAATGTATCTTGTGTGATTATTAATAAAGCTCAAGTTTTCCTTAATGAGCTTTACTTTATTGTTGTGTTATTTATAATCTTGATTAAGGCTAATTGTTTATTAAATTATCTCAAGTTTGGATAATGTGAAATTCAAATTCAAACTTGGATTGAATTCAATCATACAACTTAATTTAGAATTCAACCATGCAACTTAAGTTTGTGATGCAAACTCTCCCCTCTCTTCTCAAAACCCTAGTTTAGTTGAATAAGGAACATGTTTGTCGCACTCTCGAAACCCTAACCCTGTAAGGTGTCGAGAGAGAAACTTGTCCCCCTTCGATGCAGTTTTTGTTTAAAAGCGCGAAATTTCCCCGTAAATTACAATGCAATGCACATCCCTTTCTAGATTCTACCCCTCGATCGTCTCTAAACCTGGGATATTACAGCCTTTCCCCCGTAAAGAAAACTTCGTCCCGAAGTTGTGGTTGTAATACCTGAAAAGTTCGGGGTATGTTTTCCTCATGTCTTCCTCCTTTTCCCAGGTGGCTTCCCTCTCGGGATGGTGCTTCCATTGTATCTTGCAGTACTTTATCGCTCGGTTCCTGAGTTGTTTCCAGTTTTCCTCGAGAATCTTCGCTGGCTTCTCGATGTATGTCAAATCTGGTTGTAACTCAAGCTCTTCATGTGATACTGGTTCATCTGGGGTCTTCAAACATTTCCTGAGTTGCGACACATGAAATATGTTGTGAACCTGAGATAACCTTCCCGGTAGTTCCAATTCAAAGGCTAACCCTCGGTTTTGACTCAAAATCTTGAAAGGTCCGATGTACCTAGGGCTTAGCTTTCCTTTCACTCCAAACCTCTGAAGTCCTTTCATCGGGCTCACCTTAAGGTATACCATGTCTCCAACTCGTGGCTCCCATGTTCTCCTCTTTTGATCGGCATAACTCTTCTGTCGGCTTTGGGCTATCTTGAGCCTATCTCTGATAATGTCAATGATTTGTTGCTTTTCCTTGACATAATCAGGGTTGAACTCTTTGCTTGCTCCGGCTTCATACCAACATATCGGTGATCTACACTTTCTTCCATACAAAGCTTCAAACGGTTCCATCTTGATGCTGCTTTGATAGCTATTATTGTATGAAAACTCTGCTAGTGGTAAGTGCTCCTCCCATGATCCTCCGAAATCTAGGGCACAAGCCCTAAGCATATCCTCTAAGATCTGGTTGGTTCTCTCGGTTTGTCCACCTGTCTGGGGATGATAGGCGGTACTATAGTCCAACTTGGATCCTAAAGCTTCATGTAGTTGCTTCCAAAATGCTGACGTAAACACAGATCCTTGATCCGACACGATCTTCTTAGGCACTCCATGCTTACTCACGATCTCTTTGATGTAAAGATCGATGAGTTTCTCTCCTTTGTCCTGCTGGTTTACCGCTAAGAAGTGTGCACTCTTCGTCAACCGGTCCACGATTACCCATATCATGTCCTTCTTTTTATTAGTCATGGGTAGTCCGGTGATAAAATCCATTCCTATCTCTTCCCATTTCCATTCTGGAATAGGTAAAGGTTGTAACTTCCCTGCCGGACTCTGATGTTCCGCTTTCACTCTTTGCCAGGTATGGCATTCCGCCACATATTGTGCTATTTCTCTCTTCATGTTATTCCACCAGAATAGCTCCTTTAGATCCATGTACATCTTTGTACTTCCCGGATGTATGGAATATGGTGTTTGATGGGCTTCCCGGAGTATTACTTCCTTAATTTCAGCAATATCCGGAACACAAATTCTCTTTTGGAACCATAATGATCCAGATTCTCCGCGGTGAAACTCTGATGGTCTTCCTTCATCTATTCTTCTCATCTCCTCAACGATGAATGGATCGTCCAGCTGACCCATCATTATCTCATTCTTCAGGTTAAAATTTAACTCATCGGCTACTTGCAACGCCGATAATCCTTCATGGGCTTCCTTCTCCCAAAGTTGTATTTGGGCTTGACTTATTTCCTTCCTCAACTCCGGTGAGATTTCTTGTTCCACTCCTCCGGTGCTCTTCCTACTCAAGGCATCTACTACAACATTGGCCTTTCCGGGAGTATAGTTGATTGTCAAATCATAATCCTTGATCAGTTCAAGCCATCTTTTCTGCCTCATCTTGAGTTCCTTCTGAGTGAAGAAATATTTGAGACTCTTATGATCTGTATAGAGCTCACACTTGGCTCCATAGAGAAAATGTCTCCAAGTTTTGAGTGCAAACACGACTGCTGCTAATTCCAAGTCATGGGTTGGATAATTCACTTCATGAGGTCTGAGTTGCCTCGATCCATAAGATATCACTTTCCGATCTTGCATAAGTACACAACCCAATCCATGCTTGGAGGCGTCACAGTACACGGTGTAATCCTTGCCAACTTCAGGAACTGCTAACACCGGTGCCGTGGTGAGTTTCTCTTTCAGGGTTTGAAAACTCTTCTCACACTCCTCTGACCACACGAATGGTGTGTTCTTTCTTAACAGCTTTGTCATGGGTCCTGCTATCTTGGAGAATCCTTCAATGAATCTCCGATAATATCCTGCCATTCCTAGGAATCCTCGGATTTCCTTGACAGTCTTGGGTGCTTCCCATTCTAGAACGGCTGCTACCTTGCTCGGGTTAACAGCTATTCCATCTTTACTAATCACATGACCAAGAAATTCCACTTGATCTAGCCAAAATTCACATTTGCTGAATTTGGCATAGAGTTGATGTTCTCTTAGTGTTTGCAACACTAATCTCAAATGTTCAGCATGTTCGGCCTTGTTCTTGGAATAAATCAAGATATCATCAATAAATACGATGACAAACTTGTCTAGATATGGCATGAAAATCTTATTCATGAGATTCATGAATATTGCTGGGGCATTGGTTAATCCAAAAGGTACCACAAGGTATTCATGATGTCCATACCTTGAGACAAAGGCAGTTTTCGGAACGTCTTCCTTCTTGATCTTTATCTAGTGATAACCGGATCTTAGATCAATCTTGGAAAAGACTCCCGCGCCTCTAACTTGATCAAATAGATCTTGTATTCTTGGAAGTGGATACTTGTTCTTGATTGTGACGTTGTTCGCATTCCCGTAGTCTCCGCACATCCTTCTTCCTCCATCTCTTTTATCCACGAAGATCACAGGTGATCCCCATGGTGAAACACTCTCTTGTATGAATCCTTTTGTTCCAAGTCATCCAGCTTGCTCCTTAAGTTCTTTCAACTCCTTGGGCCCCATCTTGTATGGTGCCTTAGCAATCTGAGTCGTTCCTGGAATTAGGTCGATAGTGAATTCTATCTCCCTATCTGGTGGCATACCAGGTAATTCCGCAGGAAACACATCCTGGAATTCATTCACTATAGGTATATCTTCCAATTTCACTTCCTTCATGCTGTTCAGTGATGCGTGTAGTTGACACGTCCGTTGGGAACCCCAAGAGGAAGGTGTGATGCGCACAGCGGCAAGTTTCCCTCAGTAAGAAACCAAGGTTTAATCGAACCAGTAGGAGTCAAGAAGCACGTTGAAGGTTGATGGCGGCGGGATGTAGTGCGGCGCAACACCGGAGATTCCGGCGCCAACGTGGAACCTGCACAACACAACCAAAGTACTTTGCCCCAACGAAACAGAGGAGGTTGTCAATCTCACCGGCTTGCCGTAACAAAGGATTAACCGTATTGTGTGGAAGATGATTGTTTGCAGAGAAAACAAGTAAAACAAGTATTGCAAGCAGATTTGTATTTCAAGATTAAAGAATGGACCGGGGTCCACAGCTCACTAGAGGTGTCTCTCCCATAAGATAAAAGCATGTTGGGTGAACAAATTACAGTCGGGCAATTGACAAATAGAGAGGGCATAACAATGCACATACATGACATGATAAGTATAGTGAGATTTAATTGGGCATTACGACAAAGTACATAGACCGCCATCCAACCGCATCTATGCCTAAAAAGTCCACCTTCAGGTTATCATCCGAACCCCTCCAGCATTAAGTTGCTAAACAACAGTACAATTGCATTAAGTATGGTGCGTAATGTAATCAACAACTACATCCTCGGACATAGCGCCAATGTTTTATCCCTAGTGGCAACAAGACAACACAACCTTAGAACTTTCCGTCACTCGTCCTGTGTCAATGCGTGCATGAACCCACTATCGAGCATAAATACTCCCTCTTGGAGTTAAGAGTAAAAACTTGGCCGGAGCCTCTACTAGTAACGGAGAGCATGCAAGATCATAAACAACACATATGTAATAACTTGATAATTAACATGACATGGTATTCTCTATCCATCGGATCCCGACAAACACAACATAGAGTATTACGGATAGATGATCTTGATCATGTTAGGCAGCTCACAAGATCCAACAATGAAGCACAATGAGGAGAAGACAACCATCTAGCTACCGCTATGGACCCATAGTCCAGGGGTGAACTACTCACTCATCACTCCGGAGGCGACCATGGCGGTGTAGAGTCCTCCGGGAGATGAATCCCCTCTCCGGCAGGGTGCCGGAGGAGATCTCCGTAATCCCCCGAGATGGGATCGGTGGCGGCGGCGTCTCGCAAGGTTTTCCGTATCGTGGTTTTTTCGCATCGTGGGTTTCGCGACGGAGGCTTTAAGTAGGCGGAAGGGCAGAGTCGGGGCTAACGAGGGGCCCACACCACGGGCGGCGCGGCCCCTCCTTGGCCGCGCCGCCTTGTGGTGTCGCCACCTCGTGGCCCCACTTCGTATGCTCTTCGGTCTTCCGGAAGCTCCGTGGAAAAATAGGCCCCCGGGTCTTCGTTTCGTCCAATTCCGAGAATATTTCGTTACTAGGATTTCTGAAACCAAAAAACAGCAAAACAGAACTGGCACTTCGGCATCTTGTTAATAGGTTAGTTCCGTAAAATGCACGAATATGACATAAAGTGTGCATAAAACATGTAGGTATCATCAATAATATGGCATAGAACATAAGAAATTATCGATACGTCTGAGACGTATCAAGCATCCCCAAGCTTAGTTCTCGCTCGTCCCGAGCGTGTAAAACGATAACAAAGATAATTTCCGAAGTGATATGCCATCATAACCTTGATCATACTATTTGTAAACATATGTAGTGAATGCAGCGATCAAAACAATGGTAATGACATGAGTAAACAGGTGAATCATATAGCAAAGACTTTTCATGAATAGTACTTCAAGACAAGTATTAATAAGTCTTGCATAAGAGTTAACTCATAAAGCAATAAATCAAAGTAAAGGCATTGAAGCAACACAAAGGAAGATTAAGTTTCAGCGGTTGCTTTCAACTTGGAACATGTATATCTCATGGATAATTGTCAACATAGAGTAATATAACAAGTACAATATGCAAGTATGTAGGAATCAATGCACAGCTTAATCACAAGTGTTTGCTTCTTGAGGTGGAGAGAGATAGGTGAACTGACTCAACATAAAAGTAAAAGAATGGTCCTTCAAAGAGGAAAGCATCGATTGCTATATTTGTGCTAGAGCTTTTATTTTGAAAACATGAAACAATTTTGTCAACGGTAGTAATAAAGCATATGAGTTATGTACATTATATCTTACAAGTTGCAAGCCTCATGCATAGTATACTAATAGTGCCCGCACCTTGTCCTAATTAACTTGGACTACCGGATCTTTGCAATGCACATGTTTTGACCAAGTGTCACAATGGGGTACCTCCATGCCGCCTCGTACAAAGGTCTAAGGAGAAAGCTCGCATTTTGGATTTCTCGCTTTTGATTATTCTCAACATAGACATCCATACCGGACAACATGGACAACAGATAATGGACTCCTCTTTAATGCATAAGCATGTGGCAACAATTATTATTCTCATATGAGATTGAGGATATATGTCCAAAACTGAAACTTCCACCATGAATCATGGCTTTAGTTAGCGGCCCAAAGTTCTTCTCTAACAATATACATGCTCCAACCATGAAGGTGGTAGATCTCTCTTGCTTCAGACAAGACGGACATGCATAGCAACTCACATGATATCCAACAAAGAATAGTTGATGGCGTCCCCCGAAACATGGTTATCGCACAACAAGCAACTTAATAAGAGATAAAGTGCATAAGTACATATTCAATACCACAATAGTTTTTAAGCTATTTGTCCCATGAGCTATATATTGCAAAGGTGAATGATGGAATTTTAAAGGTAGCACTCAAGCAATTTACTTTGGAATGGCGGATAAATACCATGTAGTAGGTAGGTATGGTGGACACAAATGGCATAGTGGTTGGCTCAAGTATTTTGGAAGCATGAGAAGTATTCCCTCTCGATACAAGGTTTAGGCTAGCAAGGTTATTTGAAACAAACACAAGGATGAACGGTACAGCAAAACTCACATAAAAGACATATGGTAAACATTATAAGACTCCATACCGTCTTCCTTGTTGTTCAAAACTCAATACTAGATGTTATCTAGACTCTAGAGAAACCAAATATGCAAACCAAATTAGCAAGCTCTAAGTATTTCTTCATTAATGGGTGCAAAGTATATGATGCAAGAGCTTAAACATGAGCACAACAATTGCCAAGTATCAAATTGTCCAAGACATTTTAGAGTTACTACATGTAGCATTTTCCAATTCCAACCATATAACAATTTAACGAAGAAGAAACTTCGCCATGAATACTATGAGTAGAGCCTAAGGACATATTTGTCCATATGCTACAGCGGAGCGTGTCTCTCTCCCATAAAGTGAATGCAAGGATCCATTTTATTCAAACAAAACAAAAAACAAAAACAAACCGACGCTCCAAGCAAAGTGCATAAGATGTGACGGAATAAAAATATAGTTTCGTGGGAGGAACCTCGATAATGTGTCGATGAAGAAGGGGATGCCTTGGGCATCCCCAAGCTTAGACGCTTGAGTCTTCTTAGAATATGCAGGGGTGAACCACCGGGGCATCCCCAAGCTAAGAGCTTTCACTCTCCTTGATCATATTGCATCATACTCCTCCCTTGATCCTTGAAAACTTCCTCCACACCAAACTCGAAACAACTCATTAGAGGGTTAGTGCATAATAAAAATTCACATGTTCAGAGGTGACACAATCATTCTTAGCACTTCCGGACATTGCATAAAGCTACCGGACATTAGTGGATCAAAGAAATTCATCCAACATAGCAAAAGAGGCAATGCGAAATAAAAGACAGAATCTGTCAAAACAGAACAGTCCGTAAAGATGGATTTTATTAGGCCACCAGACTTGATCAAACGAAAATGCTCAAATTGAATGAAAGTTACGTACATATCTGAGGATCATGCTCGTAAATTGGCTTAATTTTCTGAGCTACCTACAGGGAGATAGACCCAGATTCGTGACAGCAAAGAAATCTGGAACTCGCGGAGTAATCCAAATCTAGTACTTACTTTACTATCAAAGACTTTACTTGGCACAACAAAACATAAAACTAAGATAAGGAGAGGTTGCTACAGTAGTAAACAACTTCCAAGACACAAATATAAAACAAAAATACTCGTAGTAAAAACATGGGTTGTCTCCCATAAGCGCTTTTCTTAACGCCTTCAGCCTAGGCGCAGAAAGTGTATCTCAAGTGACATCGAAGGGTGGTGCACCTACAGCGGGGTTTGGAGTTTTCTCAACCATGCATAGTATATTGGATACATAAGTTTCAGCGTCTCCCTTTTCATTAGTCTTGGGCTTGCTACTCTCATCAAACAAATTTTCGAGAACAAGCCAAGCATAGTTATGTTCTAGTGCATCATTCATAGCTAGGAGTTTACATGGTATTGGTGCTTTGATCTCCCCACCATCATTAGCATTATTTGTGTACCTTATCCTATCCATATCCATTTTTTCAAGGAGACTAACAAAATTAGTATGAGAACCAAGCATATTAAATTTAGCGAAGACCTTTCTAGCCTCTCTTGCTAGACCACCAAATTCTCTAAGAAG
The DNA here is from genome assembly GCF_022539505.1 of Lolium rigidum. Taxonomy (NCBI): domain Eukaryota; kingdom Viridiplantae; phylum Streptophyta; class Magnoliopsida; order Poales; family Poaceae; genus Lolium; species Lolium rigidum. The sequence goes on along the minus strand of NC_061513.1, from coordinate 345,396,052 downwards.
GGTTTCTAAAACAAAATCTTTCTTTTCCCCTCTTCCAAATCACCAAGTGTAAGAAACATGTGTTGGATTATAGGATTGAGATTAACAAATTTAGTTTCCAACAAGCTAACTAAAGCAGCAGCAGCAATTTCATAAGTAGGAGCAAGTTCTACCAAGTGTCTATCTTCAAAATCTTCAACGGTACTAACATGGGTGAAAAATTCTTCTATATTGTTCCTCCCAATTATAGACCCGCGTCCTACCTGAGATGTTTTTTGTGGTAAAATTAAAAGGAAACATGATGAAATAAGTAAAGTAAATGCAAGTAAACTAATTTTTTTGTGTTTTTGATATAGCAAACAAGACAGCAAATAAAGTAAAGCTACCAACTAATTTTTTTTGTGTTTTGATATAATGCAGCAAACAAAGTAGTAAATAAAATAAAGCAAGACAAAAACAAAGTAAAGAGGTTGGGAAGTGGAGACTCCCCTTGCAGCGTGTCTTGATCTCCCCGGCAACGGCGCCGTAAATTTGCTTGATGTGTGTAGTTGACACGTCCGTTGGGAACCCCAAGAGGAAGGTGTGATGCGCACAGCGGCAAGTTTCCCTCGCAAGAAACCAAGGTTTAATCGAACCAAGAGGAGTCAAGAAGCACGTTGAAGGTTGATGGCGGCGGGATGTAGTGCGGCGCAACACCGGAGATTCCGGCGCCAACGTGGAACCCGCACAACACAACCAAAGTACTTTGCCCCAACGAAACAAGTGAGGTTGTCAATCTCACCGGCTTGTCGTAACAAAGGATTAACCGTATTGTGTGGAAGATGATTGTTTGCAGAGAAAACAGTAAAACAAGTATTGCAGCAGATTTGTATTTCAGTATTAAAGAATGGACCGGGGTCCACAGTTCACTAGAGGTGTCTCTCCCATAAGATAAAAGCATGTTGGGTTGTAATATCCCAGGTATTGGGGTTACAAAAATAGAGGAAACAGATGTGTGCATTGCATTCATGCATAGAAAATCCGGGGAATTTTC